>NC_037669.1:122430992-122628673 GCF_003255815.1 Theropithecus gelada
AGCTCTTTTCCTTTTTTTTTTTTTTTTTTTTTTTTTTTTGAGACAGAGTCTCGCTCTGTTGTCCAGGCCACCAGAGTGCAGGGGCACAATCTTGGCTCACTGCAACCTCCACCTCCCAGGTTCAAGCAATCCTCCTGTCTCAGCCCCCTTAGTAGCTGGGATTACAGGCATGCGCCACTATGCCTGGCTAATTTTTGTATTTTTAGTAGAGACAGGGTTTCGCCATGTTGGCCAGGCTGGTCTCGAACTCCTGACCTTAGGTGATCCACCCTCCTCGGCCTCCCAAAGTGCCGGGATTACAGGCGTGAGCCACTGTGCCCAGCCAAGCTACTGTCTTTAGATTTTCTGAAGATCCACGATTTATCAATGAAAATGAAAGACTTTTCAGAATTTTCAAAAGGGTTTTTGCTAATGGTCAGCTTTCTTTAGATGTTCTGTATTTTAATTGCTGTGAGAGTATGCTCTTATCATTGACATCTTGATACTTAGAGTGTACTGTTTTCTAAGTATAATATAATGCAGTTTATTCTATCTAATTTATTCTGTAATATCTATTTCAGACTTTCATAGTGAGTTTTATAGATATGTGTCTAATTTCCCCCTTATCATTAATTAAAGATTACATCACAGAATGTTGGGATGTCTGCAGAAGTAAAGATCATTTCTGAAGGCTGGAACACACACATGCACACTCATACACACACATATTAATATATACACATATACATATCAAATCTAGAGACTCATTAACTGAGACCTAAGTTCTTCCAATCCTCAAAATAGTGAATGGTTTCTCACACACACTAGGCACTCAGTAACTAACCAGTAGTTGAACTTACATGGTGGGGAGGGGCAAATATTTTTAAAAGAGGCATCAAATCAAAAAAACTACAGAAGTGGTGACTGGCAGGCAAGAAAAAAGATAATAAAAACGTAGTGTATGTAGAGATTAGAAAAAAAATGAGTGGGGCCTGCTAATTACTGATAAGGAGACAGAAAAAATACTGATAAATTATTAATGTGTGGCTTGCGATTTCACACACACAAACTATAACCTTAAGGGCCTTAATCAATCTGAAAGAAATTCTTTAACATTAATAAATACATAAATATAAGAATTAAGAAGAGGGAGGCAATTTTTGTTTTAAGATTCTATGATAGGAGGAAGGCAGTGGATTTACTTTTTTACAGATAAAATTTTTGTACGGCCTGAACTTTAAGTGTGAGAAATTTTTCCTTTCCATTCCTTTTCCTTTTCCTTTCCTTTCCTCCCTTTTCTTTCTCTTCAGTTATTTTAAAACTTCCTAACAAAACCTAGTTTTCAAAAAGAAATAAAAGATTTTTAGGTGTTACGGTCCTTATTAGCTAGTTTCTTTAAACAAACATATTTACTTCAATAAATATGGGAAATGTTAAATTTGGGGGTGAAGTCTATCATGGATAGACCAAAGCTGAATCCAATTAGTCTCTTTCACAAAATAACTGACAGAGGGAATAGGAGAAATTAATAATTTCAGTACCTTATTGTGAGCATTTAAGTCAACTTCTTGGGAGTCTAGGCAACTGCAAAATTGGTTTGTAAGGCCTCCCTCACTTTTAACACCAAGTACAAGTTTGGAGATTCCCAAAGCCATGCTTATGACAAATAATTTGCTAGAAGGACCCATAGAACTCACAGAAGACTATTATATATATGGTTACAGTTTATTACAGGCAAAGAATACAGGTCAAAATCAGCCAAAGGATGAAGGGCAAAGGGCAGAGTCTAGGGAAGTACGAAATCTGGAGTTTCCATAGTTCTCTCCCCACAAAGTCAGGATGTATTACTTTCCTGGTATTGACGTGTGACAGCCAACACAGCGTGTTGCCAGCCAAGGAAGCTTACCCAAGTCTCGATATTCAGAGTTTTTATTGGGGCTCCATTACATGGTATGATTCCTTGATTATCCACATGGTTGACATCAATTTCCAGGTTGACTGATACCTCGTGACTCAAAGCTGCCATCCTAAACCACCCGTCTTTCTCATAGCACATTTATGACCACAAATTAAATAATAGATATAAAAGTACTTCAAAATATCCTAATTACACCACAGAGAAAACGTTTATATTAGCTTTTTTCCTATAGATTTTCTTTTAAAAACATCAGACAAGCCGTAACAGAAAAAAAAAAAGGAGGCATCATGGCATAATGTAATTCAATTATAATTTTAAAAGCAGAACTTATTTTAAATTGGTTATGCATGACAAGATGACATTTTTTGCAAAATATTAATGTTAAAAATTAATAAGTAAAATGTCAGTGAAATCCATTACAATATGACACAAAATAACAAAAGCTATTTTTATTATACCTAGCAAAATATATTTTAATTTCGAAGAAAGAAACAACGTTATTGTACAAGATATAATGATTTCAGCTTCTATCACATCTCTTTAATGTTCATCAAGAGGGTGTCTTTGGCTATATATACTCTATTTATCTGCACTGTGGGGAAACTGTTAAGTTTTGGGAAGGAGAAGGTTGATCTGTCTGAGAAGAGGCTATACAAAAAAATAATGGGAGAAAGTTCAATTTAAAAATTTAGCAGGAAAGAATCTCAGAAGAGTACATTGCCTTGAACACATGATTGAAGAGGATCTAAAACGTTATAACTCCAAGTTTCAAGTCATCCATAAAAGTATTTATTCCATGTGGTACATACACACTAGGAATACTATAAAGCCTTTTAAAAGACAAAATTATGTCTTTTGCAGCAACATGGATGCAGCTGGAGGCCATTATCCTAAGCTAATTAATACGGGAACAGAAAACCAAATACTACATGTTCTCATTTATAAATGGGAAGTAAGCATTGAGTACACATATACATAAAGATGAGAAAAACAGACATTGGGGAGTCCTGGAGGGAGAAGGTAGAGAAGGGGGCAGGGGCAGAAAAACTACCTCTTGGTTACTATGCTCACTATCTGGATGATGGGATCATTTGTACCCCAAACCTGAGCATCACAGATTATACCCATGTAATGTATTAATATACCTGCATATATACCCCTTGAATCTAAAAGAAAAGTTGAAAAAAAATTTAAATGTATTTTTCTCTGGTTAATAACATTATGTTAGAGCTAGCAACTTTGCATTATCATTCATTCCTTTAACCTGCATAGAAATCTAGTCAATGCTACAGATGATAACAGCTTACAATAGAATCTCTAAATGGAGAAGTGCCCTAGGGTGAGATATAAATAAAATGCATGGCAGAGTGGTAGAGAATACATGCATGTCTGTCTGGGTAAAAAGAAAAAAAAAATCCAGCAATGAAATGAAATGAAAGACACTCAGTGGGCTGGTATTATGCGTTGTCTGAAGTAGCATATAGAAAGGAACGGCTTCAGAGGAAGGGCTTTTTAAGGTCTTTTTCCACTCATGGGTCCAAGACATGAAGACAACACCAACCTAGAAAGCACATTCTTTCCTGTCCAATAAATGACAGCACAAGACCCAAGCTGATATCTAGACTTTGAATTCCAAACAACACAAAGACTAAGGATTCTGTCCATTAATAATGATTACCTGGAACCCTAGGGCCACCCTGGGTACTGCTGTTTCTGAGACTAGGATTTCATTTATTCCTTCAATTTTCTAAAACACAGTCATAATATCCCAACAGATTCCAGCAGCATTCTCACTTTTGCTTAAGTAAACTAAAAGTGGTATCTCATGCCTGAAATCTAAGACCCCTGACTAAAACAGGTTCTGTATACAAGAATTACAGACAACCACAATGCTGACATCTTTGGTCAAGAACCTGTTAAGTTAACCAATGCAATTTTCTTCACATACTTAACAAGAATCTCAGTTCTGTAAGAGGTCCAAAAGGCATATGAAGACATGGCTTCTGCCTCCAGTAAACTTTAAATATAGCCAAGGAGACAGAAATCACATAAGGAATAATCACAGAACTATGAATAACTAAATTACTAAGGTAAAAAATAAATCCAATTGTCTGGGCAATAGCAGGTCTGGAAATGGAGAGAACAAAATAGAATTTCAAAGACTTTCAAAAAGAAGAGCAGGATTGAGTATGGACTATAATCTACATAAACGGTCCCTCTCATTAGAAGTATATAGAAATGAATTTCACTGAAGAAAAATACCAGTACATACACCTAAAACTAATAAAATCCCATGATAAATGGCTTTAGAGGGATATAATGAAGTAGAAAGAAAAAGAGTTTCCATCACTGGCAGTATTCAGGTTTGCCAAAAACATTGCACATTAAAAATGCTACCTCTGCTCATCATCAGACACACCCACCTTGTCCAAAGGGCTTTTCCCCATCTTCAGAAAACAGATGAGCCTGAGGATAGCATGGAAAGGCTACAGGACAGATCCACAGGAATGAAAAGATGGAAAAGAGGACCTACAAGAGAGGAATGAAAGAGATGAGCTTGTTAAATGTAAGAAAAGAGAAGAGATATAAAAACAGCTTTAAAAAATGGCATTTCAAATACTTCAGAAATTTGCCGTTGATCCAAAATATCAAGTCAGAAATAATGACAAATGAAAACAATTAGTATTTACTTTTAAACCATTATGTCCTGCTTTTTGAAGGTAAATAAAGCCTCTTAACTTTCCAAGAGCTTTTTTTGCATACAATTTGTTTTAACTTTCCCCTCAGACATACTTTTCTATAACTCAGGGATTTTAAGTATGGAACCACTTACTGGGGCATCAGTCCACAAAGGTTAAGAATAGAACAGTAAATCTGGGGAGATTAAGGAAATGTTACTTAACAGGTTTCCTCTAAATCTAAATATTGTATATGATTAAGACATACATTGATAAATAGAATTACTATATAATTTATCATCTGACCTAGGTATTCTTTTGAAAGTTACAGGGGTGATATAGTTTGTCTCTATCCCCACCCAAATCTCATCTTGAATTGTAGTTCCCATAATCCCCATGTCATGGGAAGGACCCAGTGGGAGGTAACTGAATCATAGCAGCAATTACTCCTATGCTGTTCTTGTGATAGTGAGTTCTCACAAGATCTGATGGTTTTAGAAGAGACTTTTTTTCCCTCTTTGCTCAACAGTTCTCTCTCCTGCCACCACATGAAGAAGGACATGTTTGCTTCCCCTTCTGCCATGATTGCAAGTTTCCTGAGGCCTCCCCAGTCATGCTGAACTGTGAGTCAATTAAACTTCTTTCCTTTATAAATTACCCTGTCCCAGTATGTCTTTATTAGCAGAATGAGAATGGACTAATACAAGGTATATTATTAATAATTGCATTAGGACAAGGTGCAGACCACATGAGCATATAGTCACCTTATTGATAAGCCTCTCAGAGAAGAAGGGGGAGTAAGACCCCCAAAAAAGCATTCTAAGAGTAACAGTAGTTAGGACAGGTATGTTTTAGATGATCATTGTGCAAGTCTGGGGTGGGAGCTACATTGCTAGGGAGGAAAGGTAATTGTTCTTGTAGCCAGTCCATGTATGCCTTCCCTTCCCCCACCACAGCCTTCCCTGTCAAAATGTGTTGACCACATATTTCAAGAGTATTGACTTGGAGGGGCACCAAAAATTATTAGTTTGACTTTACAGTTTCAAAAATAAATAACAAATATTAAAAAGAAACTCTAGAAAGGCAAGACATTGTTTTCTTTAAATTTCCCATGTGCATAACTAAGCTTTTTTTCTTCTCACAAATATTTCTTTTTGAAACCCTTCTTCAACTGTGTCCTCACTGAGATTTTATGGGAAGGTGACACCCTCATCTCATTAGGCTCTTAAATCCTGAAGCTACTGAAGAAAGCCCCTTAAATATTCACAGCTATGCCAAGCAAGGCAGAGCCAGGAGGCTCTGGATATGGTCCGCATTACCTTAACCAAAGAAAACAGTTGACACTTACCTGATTCAAGCACAGTGAACTGAGATCGATGTGGGAGTTAGGGGTGGGAGGTACTGAATCATCCAGTTTGATTACATTTAGCCGCTGATGCTAGGTAATTTCCAAACCACAACTGCAGTTGTTCTTTCTAGATTTAGCCAGAGACAAAGAGACTGTGTGTGTGGAAACATGTAATTTGCCCCCATAGATAACAAAGGACTCAAAGGTCAATTTGACAGCAAAAGAAATCTCTGAGGAGAAGGTGTAAACTCCACTTGGCTCTAAAGCAAGGAAGCGATCCCCTTGTGGCGAGATCAAGATGTGATGAGACTTGCTTTTCTCATCTCTCCCCTGTGAAGAGGGAAGAAACTGAGCAATAACGGGAGCGTGCCTGACGATTAGGGTGGCAATCACCTGAGCGATAAGCAAACAAACGTGCTTCCAGCCAGAAGAAGGCACATGGCAGGGAGACCTCCGATGCCAGAAGCCTTCAATTTCACTCACTAATAGCTCTGTAGAAAATCCAAATCAGGAATGGTAGAGGTCGGGTTGCCGGCTTATGCCCTCCCTTGGTGACAGCTCTGGGCAATTTTGCCATCCAGCTGTTCTGTTTTTCAAAACTAAAGTAATTGGAATTGAACTACAGAGCTTTGCTAAAACCCTAGCAATTAACAGTGCGATTTCCCAAATTGCACTGTAATGGGAAAGTGTCCATCAATCAACCCAGTGAAATAACACATTTTCTCACCAGATGTGAGATTTAATATCTTCATAACTCTCTGGATTTACCACTTATGAACTGTCAGCCTCGCCTCGAGTATTGAGAATTAATGAACTACATCCCTGCTATGTAGGTATAGTTTACAGTCATAAAATATCCTCAACTTTGTTTCAGATATATTTACCAAAGTGTTTTTCTTTAAGATGCAATCAGAAAACATGCTAGATGGGAAAATTTCATTTCTACTTACTATGTTATATTATCATTGTTTAGATAAATACAATTCCCAGAGTCTCAGCCTAACACACTCCTGTAACGGGAATAACCCGTTTATCACCAGCAGTGAACAATAAATTGCAGTGTGAAGATGCAACAGCTTTAAGCTTTAAACTTGAGAATATCCTTTATGGTTTTCTGGATAAAGACTGAAAATATTCTAAGTTTCTAAATGTGTCATACATGTACAGTTTCTGTTGTGCATCTTGGACTGAAATGATAATTAAAATAACCCCACATATGTTCACTTTGTCACTATGATGATCAGGTAGGTAGGTCAGTTCTCATTTTTACTTTCACTCCAATCTCAAACATCTGAGCCATGGTGAGGATGAAGCTGCCTCCTGAAAGCAATCTGGGAGTATTCCTGTGATGCCAGAACCTCAAAGCTCCCAAGTTTGCAACTCATTCTTGCTTCTACCCACAGAGGGGGACAATTGTTAACAGTGAAAGTCACGCTACAGGTGTCGAATGGACTTAACTCATTTAACAAATTATTCTTTGCTGTATTTTGGGGCCGGTGTAGTAATATAAGCAGGGTGTCAAGGAGACAAAGGGAAAGAGCCAGGAGAAGCTTCAGAATTGGGCATGAACAGTTGTGGTGGCATTTAGGAAAGGTTCCCTAGAGGAGACCATGTCTGAGACTGACTATATCACAAGGGAAATATGTTGTAAGATATTGAGGTTGTCCAAATTATTAGAGTTATGTTAGAATAAAAACTCAGAGAATGTCCACATTATAAGGATATTTAGAGATCATCTATTTCATTTCTTAATTTAATAGATTCATAAAATATTCAACAAAAACTATCAGTCATACTACTACATCAGCTGATTTAACTCACTTGGCATACATGTTATCCTAAGTAGTCTGTCATTCATTCTCAACTAATACCATTTCATTCTCTTTTCCCATATTGGTTGGCTTTAGAATATGACAGTTTTGGGGGGAGAGGGGCAAAAGAGAATATTAGAGGGCATGAAGAGATCACCTTGTCTAAATAATAAAGAAATTTGATATATCTCTGTATGATTTTTTTATATGAGAGATTAAACTCACAAAGCAATAATTATATATTAAGAAAAATTCATAGCCCACAAAGCCAGACTGATTAAATACAATTGAGATTGGTAAAAAATCAATTTAAATGATTATATGAATCCCCAATAATACAGAAATAAATTATTATTTAATAAATAGTGTTGGGCCAATGTGATAGCAATATGGAAAAAATTACTTTAGAGTCATTTCTCAACCCCACATTGTATTGTATTCCAGCTGAGAGTAAAACATTTTATTAAAAATTGGACCGTAAAGAACAGTTCTTCTCTAGCAGTGGAGAGGAGATAAATTCCTGATACTAAAGAAATGGAGTGTATTAGGATCTGAACAGAGACAAGATGGATAAGCACAGATATGGAAAACTAAAGCATCCAAACTATAACAGGTAAAAAAAAAAAAAAAAAGCAACATAATGAGACCATGCAATAAATATATCATTAAAATATACTGTTATATACATACATATATAGAGTACATATATACATATGGATGTATACACACAGACATGTATCTTTGCTTCCTCTTTTTGTGATTATTCTCTGTTAGGCTTAGAGCTCTTAGTTTCTGAGGGAAGAATGCTTCCATGAGGAGACACAGCAATGATTCCATTGAATTAGAAGTTAAGACTGCTGCCTGGCCACTCTGGACTCTTCCTGCCTTTGACTTAACAAAGAAGAGAGTTGACAAGGGGGATTGATCCTGACTATAAAAAGGAAATTGGACTATTAATCCACAATGGAGATAAGGAAGAGTATGTCTGGAATACAGCAGATCCTCTAGGGACTTTCTTAGTATTACTATGCCCTATAATTAAAGGCAATGGAAAACACAGCAATCTCATCCAAGCAGGACTAGTAATGGCTCAGACTCTTTAGGAATGAAGATTTGGGTTTGCCACACGAGGGTACTTTCTGAAGGCAAAGGGAATACAGAATAGTTTGGAAAATGGTCATTATAAATACCAGTGACCAATAACAGAAGCTAGGAATGTAATTGTCATGAGTATTTCCTCCTTATTTTGCCATGAATACATTTGTAGGTCGGATATATAAGAGATACACAAGAAAGGAAAGAAACTAAAAATATTGTCTTCCCTCTCTTGTTCCCTCATCAAGTAAAATATGATTAGTTGAGTTCATATTATAGTATTTTAGTACTGTTAATTTTCTATCATAGTCTTTAAGTCATAGGATATCAAACAAAGAGTAAACACCATTCAAGGACTTTACTTTCTCATCTAGGAATTGAATTTTCAGCTGTATTCAGGATAGTTGTGTCATATTAGACAGAATATAGCCTTGTCATATTTCAAATATTAGGTATGGCTTAAGAAGATCTGTATGGGTGCCTAGTTGATGAAAGGTGGACTTGTGATGACTAATTTTATGTGTCAATTTGACAAATCTTTTAGATTAAACAATTTCTGGGTGTGTCTGCAGGGGTGCTTCAGGATGAGATTAACATTTGAATTGGTGGACTCAGTAAAGTGGATTGCCCTCCCTAATGTAGGTGGCATCATCCAATCTGCTGAGAGCCTTATAGCACCAAAGGTGGAGGAAGGAGGAAGTCACCCCTTTTTGCTTCCTGCCTGGCTGAAATGTAACATCTCATCATTAACCCTGGGACTAGGAATTACACCATCACCTCCCCTGGTTCTCAGGCCTTTGGAATGGGACTAAATTGTACCACTTGCATTCCTGGGTGTCCAGGTTCCAGTGATTACATTATGGAACTTCTCAGCCTCCATAGTCACAAGAACCAATGCCTCATAATAAATCTCCTTTTATAATAACTTACTGGTTCTGTTTCTCTGGAGAATCCTGACCAATACACATATTAACATAACCAATAAAATAAAAAATGATAAAGGTTACTGTGGGACCTGGGGGAAACGAAACAGAATATATAGCTCAGAGGGCACTGGAGGACTGCCCAAGGGCTGGATCAGCCAGCAGCAAGCATGCGCACACGCATGCACACACACAGTATTCAAAAACACTGTATATGTCTTGAGAGTGTTTAAAAGTTGTGAGATTTCATGTAGAACTTGGATTTCTAGAGTCTCCATAAAAATGGAAGGCTCAACATTGAGCCTTCATTTCCACAAAGCAACAGCCAGGCAGCACTTTGCAGAGGCTGCTGCCCCCTTTCTATGGTGCCCGGCCCTCCAGATAGTTGTTGCTCCCACTACCATCTGTCGTCAAACACCTAGTCAGTTACACTCACTTATTTTGCCAGTTTGGGAAACTAGGAAAAGCTCACTTATTCAGAATTTGAGTTTGAGATCTATGATTTATCCATTACTGAAGTCATTAAAAAGTTGTTTGTTCTTTCTAAAAGGCAATCTGGAAATATTTAACAAGAGTTGAAAAGCTATTAATATTATTTGATATAATAATTTCACTTTAGGGATTTTATTTCAAAGAGAACCAACATGTGCCCACTCCCCCCTCAAAAAAAATTCACTCATAATAGAGAAAAAAGCAGGAAAAATGTAAATACCCAACAGTATAGAAATATCCAGGTAAACTAGGGCATAACAACAGAAGAAACTTCTATGTAGCTATAACAAATGAAAGTAGGTTAGGTCCCTAGTTTGATGAGAATGCACAAAAATGGTTAATGAGAAAAGTTATATCAAGTAAAGAAAACTCCTTAAAGGTCTAGGGATATACAGACAGAGATGCAAAGTGAATGTGAAGTGATGTTGACTGAGTTCAATATGTATGAAATATGTTTCACATAAAGCTGTTTAAAGCATAATACCAATGTCTAAAAGGAGGATATACCTGTGTGCAGCTCCTTACGTTCGTCTGGGGGACTGACCCACATAATTTTAAAAGGTAGTTTTGGCTACTTGTTTCTTGAAGACACCCCTTCTAGAGTCCACATAATCCTTTTTGCTTATTTCTTTTCACTATTTCCACACCCTGAGAATCAAAAACTTCTTCCCTTCATCAAATCAAAATCTCTCGAGTTTGTTGAAGATGTGCCTTCTCAATTTATTTAAAATTGGACAAGATGGACCAATCAATCTACATTTCATGTGAAGATATTACTTATCTTAGAAGCCAGTAGCCAAATTCCAATATTTGATGTCTTTAAAAGTCAGGGAAGCAGGGTTATATAATGGTTAAAGGCACAGGCTTTGGAACAAGATACACTTGGGTTTAAATCCTGCCTCCAAATCCAAGCCACTTAGCCTTTCTGATTCTCAGCTATCCTGTGTGTTAACAAAGGGGATAATGATTTTTGTCTCATTAGGAATGTTACGAATGTAAAGGATCTAATAACTGTGAATGGCTTAGTGTAGCATGTAACCCATAAGAAGTTATTATGGCAGTAGTGGTTATTTTTATCAAATCATTCAAGCTGTAGCCTTGCTTTCCTCTGAATATTCTGATCTAAGTCTTAGTTTTCTTACTGTAATAATTCTTTTGTGTTCTTAGGGCCTTCTCTAGATTTTTTTTTTTTTAACTCCTGCTTTCAAAGTGTGACTTTCACTCTAGGGTGGCAAGCATTCTGTAATGTTAGCGTCCAATACTGTTAGCATTCTGAAAAGTGAGGCAAAGATTCCATAATAACAACTGTTATGATGAAGGTATGAAAGACCTTAACTTTCAGGAATCTGTTTTATAGAAATGATAAATATTCTGAAGTCTGACTCTGAAGTGGGCCAAAAGAAAATCTAGACCCTGGAAACCATGTTATAACCAGAATCTTTGAATAGATCTTTATCATTGCATTAACAAATTAAGTAGGCATTAATTTTGCCCACATATATTCTTTACCTTCTAAGTATTTGGAAAGAAAAGTAACTAGAAAATATAATGTGATATAAAAATTTAAGTGCTAAATTGTCAATTAAATTTATTTATTTACTTACCATTTATCAAATTCCTATTTTTAATAAACTCACAGTAGCCTAACATTTTTTCTGTAAGGTTTTAATAAATAACATGCATTACTTTTGCATCTGAACTTTAAAATCATATGATAGATCATTTTTTTCTGTTTTAAGAAAAATTAAATGATTATAAAGACTACAATTGAAATTAACTTACAGTGACTAGAAGAGAGTTGTGATATCTCATATCACTAACAAGAGTAAGGAGACCCAAGGCCCTTTGGAGGTAAATTTGCTTCTTACACCAAAATGGAAATATTGGAATTATCACAGAGACTTTCCCTAAAATTGAAAAGCATGTCCACTTAAATTTTAAAATAATGATAAAAACAACAATGGAGGCATTCTGGTTCTTTTCAGTTAATCTTCAGTTTTGTTTGGAGATTTTAAGAGAAAATTTTTAGAAGGTTAATGTAAGTTTTGTTAGATTTGTGTATGGGAGTAGGGGTGAGTGTTTCCTCCCGAAACAGCGTACTCACCTACAAATAGAGACTTACAGGAGGTAAGATATACTCATTACTACTAAGAGTCAGAAACATGATCGAACACTTTAAAAATATGTGAAACCAGGTATATTTGATACACAAACTAACAATATATTTGTTCTGTGACTGAGTAAAAAATAAAAAGTGACAAAATTTATTTTTGGCAATTGAAAAAAAAAGAGGGAGAATGAGTGCCATCTTGTGGAGAGACCTACACCTACCACATCCAAGTTCTCTGCCCTGAGCTTTGATTTCTTTTTTTCCATACAAAGCCTATCAAAATACAAAGATTTTTCCAGACAGACTTTCCTTTGCCTCTACCTACCCTTCTCTTTTCTTCGTATAAAGGAAATGATTTATTTTGTCCAATGGATAGTGCATTGTGAGCTGGGTCAAGGCAAAGGAATACCTTTGGCCATTTTAATGAAAGGAAAATCAATACTGTGACCATTTTAAGAAAGAATTATTCAGAGGGATGTACAGACATTTTACAGTCTAGTATACAATTACCAAAGGAGCAATATTCATTTGAAGAAGGACTGTTTGTAAAGGTGATCAAATAACTTATACATGTGACAATATGTGTCCCTTGAGAATCTCATCTGTCCTATCACCAGAGAAATTGAGGCAGATTTAGCATTTCCATTTCATAATCATGGGTTCATCAAACAGATGTATTCAAAGCCCCATTTATTTAGCTTACGTTGGCTACATTTAACCTGACGGCTCCATTAGAGAGGAGTTTACTCTGAGTATCATATAGAAATAATAATTATTTGATTATACTGGTAATAATACTAATGATAATAATAGCAACTATGGTTTATTGAGTACATCATGACAGATGCTTTAGAGATTATAAGAACTTTCTTAACAACCTTGCAAGATAAATATTACATTATTTTACAATTAAGGAAGTTGAATCTCAGAGAAGTTAAGCAAATTGCTCAAGATCAGAAACCTAGAAGGAGCAAGGTTGGTTGCAATTTAAATTAAAGGTCACGACTTTCCTTGACACCAAGTTTACTTTCAGGTCTGAAATTTTTGAGACTTCAGAAGTAACTTCAGTCACAAACATACCATTTTGAAAAATGAAAGCCTTCCAAAATACAGCCTTAAATCCCATTTTAATTATTCTGGCTATGTGCCACTTTCCCAACATCCCAGCCAGGACTAGGATTATGAAAATCACTGTATGCTCCACTGAAAAACAGTTTCATTAGCATAGAATTCAATCTCGTTGTTCTTTGGCAGGAGACAAAAATTACCTTCAATTGTAAAAGTTTGTTAACTAGAGAATGCTTTTCAGTTAACTATATCTTTTCAGCATTCGATAAATGGTAGTTAACTATGAACCATAAAATGATTCAATATTAACCCCTACCTCAAAGCAGAATTGTCCATGTTTCAAATTCTGTATCTGATCATGAAATTATTTTTCATAAGAATGGAAATATCTATATATTAAGATATACATATTAAACTAAATTTTCAGTAACAAATTAAAAATGTATAATTCTAGTTCTTTCACCTTTGCTGAAAATATATGTGAAACATTGTTTTCGCTGTTGTCATTGTATCTTTTTTTAACGTGTGCAATCATCTACCTTAGCAATTTTTAATAATAGAGCACGGTTAGGTAATTAGCATAGGAAATTATTAAAATTACAAATATTATTTATAGCAACGGCATATTTTCTGTTGTTTCTTTATATCAAAGCAAGATAGAAGGATCTACTTTGAAAAAAATATCTGTAGACACCAGGAAAATGTTAAATTTTGTCTCAAGGTATAGATACCAATACAAACAAATTAGGTAATACATTTTTTAAAAATTCACACTTTTTATTTTTTAAAATTTTGACCATTTAAACAATTCATTCAGGAATTTCCTGGTGCTTCTTTTTCTTATCTGATTGGCATACTGATCTTTAACATTTTAGAGTACTGGTCTTCAACTGGGGAGTTACAGACCACTGTAGATATGTGGAATGATTTGTAATGAATCTAGAATTCCAGTGTGTGAATATATTTGATAGTTTGGATATATGATAGGTCATACATTCTAGTATATAAACCATACATAGGTAAATACAAATGTTTATAAAATGCTTGTTGTTGTTTTAATTAATACAGTGGGAATTCATTTTAAGGTATATTTGCCTCATCATTATTATTCTGCATATTTTTAGTTAAGTACAATTAAACATACAACTATCACAGATGGAGTCAGGTTAAGAAACACTGTACAGGGATGACAGATTTTCTTTTTCCTTGGTGGATATCATTTCAATGTCACCTAGAAAAAGTAAACACATCAGGCTGCCCATGTATAACTTGATGAAAATAAGAGAGAACAGAAATAAATGTCATGTATCACCAACTAGAGTGGCACTGCCTCATTTTCTTTTCTATTTCTTCTTCTGAGATGACTCTAAGATCTAGCCAGCTCAAATATCATAATTTAGCTAATCAAATGTGGTAGTAGTCATTATGGATTAAAATACTCAAGGACTAAGTAGTCCCAATATTTTTTTCCGTTGCCTTCACACAATGCCCCAAATTAAATTTGGAAGCATTTTAAAATAAAAAGAAAAGCACCCATATTATCCCCAACTTTCTTCTCCTTCACCTTTTTTGTGAAATCATGGACTTTCAGTTGTTTTTTCCCATTATTCAGGAAGTGTTCAGTGAGAAAGTGCCGGAAGAACCAGCGCAGCCGCTACTGTTTGGTTCCGGCAGGAAGGCATAACTGAGCAGCCTGGGCATTTTCAACACCGAGGAGCAGAGACCACTGTGCCTTCCTGCTACCATGTGAAACTTCAAAAAGAATCATTTCAACGTAAAAGTTCAGTTGGTGGCTCTGTAGTGAAATAAATTATTTCAGTTGCTACATTTTTGAAGTTACTCTATCAGAATTTTAAATCCTTTTCCATACATCCCCTAAGGGCGTGTGAGCTGCACCAAACCTCCTTTCTGTTTTATGATTTCTAGGCTGAACGGGAGTTCACAGCAAAAATAACTTCCAAACATCAATCAACTCTGTCCGTCTGCTCTTTTATTCGACATCCTTCCTTTTCATTGTGATAATTTACTCTTTCTACATTTAAAACATGACATTCAATACAAATCACTTGTTAAGTTCATATGAAATACAAACCTTAATCAAAGGTAGAAAAATTAATAGAAACTGTGGAGGAAAAAATGAAAGAGCATAATATACATTCAGTGGAATCATCTCTTATTGTACTTAAAGAGAATAAAAAACAATTCCATGATGCTTTTGTACTTTTATTTTAAATGAAGTATATAAAATGTCTTTAACCAATGTGAAAGGCGGAGAGGAGCCATATTACCAAAGAGAATGCTCTGGCATAAAAATGGAAAATACTAGGCCGGATGCCGTCGCTCATGTCTGAAACGCCAGCACTTTGGGAGGCTGATGCAGGCAAATCACCTGAGGTTGAGAGTTTGATACCACCCTGACCAACATGGAGAAATCCTGTCTCTACTAAGACTACAAAATTAGCCGGGCGTGCTGGTACATGCCTGTAATCCCAGCTACTTGGGAGGCAGAGGCAGGAGAATCACTTGAACCCAGGAGGCAGAGGTTGCAGTGAGCTGAGATCGCGCCATTGCACTCCAGCCTGGGCAACAAGAGCGAAACTCCATCTCAAAAACAAAACAAACAAAAGAAAGAATGTCATAATCTTTTTAAGATTTTCCTAGGTATTTCATAAAATTCCTTAATCTGAAACTTTGGTAGAGAGCCAAAGTAAAGTGGTTATTTCTTGAAACAAAATATTTATCAAACTTCAGGTTGGAACCAATTACTGGGTTATAAAATCAAACTTATGACATGAGTTAATAAAATGGAATAGAATAAGACAGATCAGAAAATACAGGAGGACATTGCACATAGCAAAGGTAAAATCTGGCACTTTTTTCCAGTTAAGAATTTGTGTGTGCTAGCTAGCAATATAAAATGCATTACTTACTATGTCCCAGATCAAAATGACTGAAAACTGCACTAGTATATTTACATCATCATAAAAGTACATAGCAAGTCAGGTTATAGTGACAAAACAATATCTACACCTTCTCTGTCTATGCTCAGAAGATCATGATTTGCAAGGTGTTTGGAAATCCTTCTATAGAAATATTATTGTAAATCTTGCATAGTGTATATTACTGAATCCAAAGAAAATGTGCAAAACCCAGCCAGGCACTTTAAGAAACAGATTAGTCAAGAATCTTAACTCTTTACTCGTATTTTAGCTAATATATGTCTGGTTATTAAAATATAAATCAGTGTTGCAAACAGAGTTAATTAAGATCACATTTGATATGAAAAGGAAAACATAGCATCTTTTGATGGCCACAAGCACACTTCCCATCTTTGTACATTCTCAACAATAGTTAGAGGGCTTCCATTACATCAAAAAGTCTTAACAATCTGCATTGGGAGCCAGTTAACAATCATCAGACCACCTGTATTTCTCAACATGCATGGAATATTAATTATTTTAATTTTTACCAAAATATTTGGTTTAATAATGACTGATGAAAAAATGATATGATATGCAGCAAAATTAATAATGGCAACATTTGTTGGGTACAGGCACATTTATAATGCCTGTAAGACTAGGCACTATAAATATATCCTATTTAACAAAGCAACACTATTTAGCAAACTTTAGACCTTATATTCTATGAAAAACAAATGCTCAGAAAAATTTAATAATTAGTGGGAATGTTTCAGGTTTTAAACTCAAAAGCTAATGTTCATCTTATTACCTCTTAGGATAATGAGAACTAACTCAGAAGCTGTTCCTTCCTATAGATTAATATTCTAGATTTCTTAGTATCTTAGGGGAAAAAGAAGAAAGGAAGAAAAAAAGGAATAAGGGAGGGAGGGAGGGAGACAGGGAGGAAGAAGGGAGGGACAGAGGGAGGGAGGGAGGGAAGGAAAGAAGGGAGGGAGGGAGGGAGGGAGAAGGAGAGAGAAAGCCAGAATAGATGTACGATTTTATGAAACTATGGTGAAATGTTAGAACCTGAGGGTATATATTTTTTATAATCACTCATCAAACAATGAATATGTAATTTTTATTTGCTGTAGCTCTATTTCAAATATGGATCTTGGTAAATGATAAATGACTACAAATATTCACAAGACAATAAAATGTTCATTCATAATTATCTTCCAGAAGAGAAAACAGGAGAAGAAAAAAGTGAAGGGAGAAAATGGTTAAGGAGGAAAGGAAGCTGCAGGTCAAAAAGCTTTCTCAACAGTGTTGAGAAGGGACCGAGAAACCCACCGGCTATTTTCATCCCAGACCTCTAGCACTCACAGGGCCTGAGCTACAATTAGTAGAGCTATTCCTCTACATTCAAGCTTTAATTCATGTGAACTAAGAGGTGAAAAGTAGCCTGGTATGAAGGAGATTGTGTTGGCCGAGAGGTGAAATCAATCTGGGTTCACAATCGGTTGTGCTTTTTCCTGGCTGTGGGACTTCAGGAAAGTTAATTGCATATGAATTAAATGCAGAAAATTTTGAGGAAGTGCCTAGATAATTGTTTGGCATTTAAACACTCACAGACTGGTAGCTCTTATTAATTAAAAAAAGAGTTAATAGATAATTTAAATCATTAAAAAGATTTACTAACTCAGAAGCTGTTCCTATATATTAATATTCTAGATTTCTTAGTGCCTTAGGGAAAAAAGAAGGAAAGAAGGAAGGAAGGAAAGAGAGAAGGAATAAAGAAAGGGAGGATGGAAGAAAATATATTAGCTTCTAATATCTAATCTAAAGATAGTTAATTGCAAGCTATCAAACAGCATTTTCCATAGTTTTCTTATCCCTACCTCACTGTCATTATATTTGTCAGTCTAAGTACCTCCTATATTATGTTTTTCCTAATACTTTTCTTTAAAACAACATTAGTTTTACTTACATAATTGTTTTTATCATAAATGGGAAACCAAGCATAAAATGTGAAAGATATTTTTTAAAAGAAATATGTAACCATGAAAAAAAAACAAATTGTTCATCCACATTAATGCTATAAATCATAAAGAGCCATACTTGAGGAAATTATATTTGGCAGATCCAGGGAGAAAAGCCGTGAATGCATTAGAAAAACATAGTTTATTTCAACAAATGCTGGAACCACTGGATATACAGTCATACCTTGCTTTATTGAATTTTGCTTTATTGTGCTTCACAGATACTACATTTTTTACAAATTGAAGATTGAAGGTTCATGGCAAGTCTGCGTCGAGCAAGTCTATTGGTGTCAGTTTTTCAACTGCATGTGTTCACATTGTGTCACATTTTATTAATTCTCATAATATTTCAAACTTTTTCATTATTATTATATCAGTCACAGTGATCTGTGATCAGTGATCTTTAATATTACTATTGTAGTTGTTTTGGAGCACCACAAACTATGCCCATATAAGGTGGTGAATTTCATCAATAAATGTGGTATGTGTGTGTTCCAATCACTCTATTGACTTGTTGTTCCCCTTTTTCTTTTCCTTTCCTCAGGCCTCCATATCCCCTGAGACCCAGCAATATTGAAATTGGGCCAACTAATAATCCTGCATTTAAGTGAATGTAGGATTAAACATTTAAGTGAAAGGAAGAGCCTCATGTCTCTCACCTTAAATCAAAAGCTAGAAATGATTAAGTTTAATGAGGAAGGCAAGTCAAAAGCCAAGACAGACCAAAGCTAAGCCTCTTATGCCAAACAGCTAAGTTAAGAATGCAAAAGAAAAGTTTTTGAAGGAAATTTAAAGGGCGGCTCTGGTGAACATGCAAATGGTAAGAAAATGAACAACCTTATTGCTGATATGGATAATATTTTAGTGATCTGGACATAAGATCAAACCATCCATAGCATTCCTTCAAGCCAAATTCCAATCCAGAGCAATGCTTTAACTCTCTTCAATTCTATGAAGACTGAGAAAAGCGAAAAAACTGCAAGAGAAAAAGTGGAAGCCAGCAGAGGTTGGTTCATGAGGTTTAAAGAAAGAAGATGTTTCCATAACATAGAAGTGCCAGGTGAAGCAGCAAATGCTGACATAGAAGCTGCAGCAAGTTATTCAAAAGATATAGCTAAGATTTTGCTGAAGCCTACTACATTAACAAGAGATTTTCAAACAAAACAGCCTTCTGTTGGAAAAAGATACCATTTAGGACTCTCATAGCTAGAGAAGAGAAGTCAATGCCTGGCTTCAAAGCTTCAAAGAACAGACTGAGTTTCTCATTAGGGGTGAATAAAGCTGGTGACTTTAAGTTGAAGGCAGTGCTCATTTACCATTCTACAAATCCTAGAGCCCTTAAGAATTATGCTAAATCTAGGCCTATGTTCTACAAATGAAACAACAAAGCCTTGTTGACAGCAATCTGTTTACAAGTGGTTTACTGAATATTTTAAGCCCACTATGGCGACATACTACTCAGAGAGAAAAAAAAAAGATTTGTTTCAAAATATTACTCCGTATTTACAATTCACCTGGTCACCCATGAGCGCCAAAAAGAAAATGCACAAGGATATTAATGTCATTTTCTTGCCTGCAAACACACCATCCATTCTGCAGTCAATGGATCAAAGAGAAATTATTACTTTTAAGTCTTATTATACTGCCAGTGATAATGATCCTTCTGATGGATCTGGGCAAAGTAACTTGAAGACCTTCTGGAAAGTATTCACATTCCAGATGTCATTAAGAACATTCGTGATTCATGAGGAAAGGTCAAAATATCATCATTAATAAGAATTTGGAAAAGGTTGATTACAACCCTCATCAATGACTTTGAGGGGTTCAAGACTTCAGTGGACGAAATAACATAACTTTTATATATATGCTGAGAAACCAAAAAATTATATAATTAGCTTTATTGTGATATTCACATTACTATGGTTGCCTGGACCTAAACTTGCAAAATAATTATTTTGAACCCCTACCTTATGCAAAACTTAACTCAAAGTGGATTAAAGATTTAAATGTAAGAGTAAGAACTATAAAACTCTTGGAAGAAAATATAAATGTAAATCTCTGTGAACCTGGACTATGCAATGGTTTCTTAGACCTGACACCAAAAGCACAAGACACCAAAGGAAAATAAATAAATAAATAAATAGGATATATGCAAAATTTAAACCTTTTGTGCATTGAGGGATACTATAAAGAAAGTGAAAAGACAACCTATAGAAGGGGAGAAAATATTTGCAAGTCATATATCTGATAAGGGTCCGGTGTCCAAAATATATAAAGAACATTTACAACTTATGATTAAAAAGACAAAAAATCTAATTTTTAAAATGAGCACAGAATTTGAATAGAAATTTCTCCAAATAAAGTATGCAATTGACCCATAGGTACATAAAAAGGCATACAACATTATTAGTCATTCAGAAAATGTAAATCAAAAGTATAATAGATATCACCTCACATTCACTATAATTTATAGGCTACAATTTTTTTAAGTGAACAATAAGTTTTGATGAGTAGAGATCTGGGAACATTCATACATTGCTGATGGGACTGTAAATAATGTGGCCACTGCAGAACAGCTCCTCAAGCAGTTAAGCAGAGTAATCATATGACCTAGCATTTTTACAACTAGGCATCTACCCAAGAAAATTAGAAACAAATGTTCACAAAAATTTTTGTACACAAACGTTCATGGCAGTGTTATTCATAATGACCAAAAAGTAGAAACAGCCCAAATGATCATCAACTGGTGATTGAATAAAATATCTACCAACTGATGAATGGATAAATAAAATGTGATACACTCACACGATGGAATGTTATTCAGCCATGAAAAAGAATGAAGTTCTGACACATGCAACAATGGGGGTAAACCCGAGAAACACTATGCTAAGTGAAGAAGCCAGGCAAAAAAAAAAAAAAAAAAAAGACATATCGTATGATTCCATCTATATGAAATATCCAAAATAAGTAAATCCATAAATCCGTAGATTAGTGGTTGCCTGGAGTTGGAGGGAGGTGAGAGTGGGGAAAAATTGCAAATGGGTATGGAATTTTTTTGGAGGGGATAAAAATATCCTAGAACTAGATGGTGGTGATGTTTGCACCATTTTGGAAATATACTAAAAATAACTGAATTGTATACTTTCAAAATGGTAAATTTTATCATATGTAAATTATATCTCAGTTTTTTTAAACCATCACAGTTTGGGAGGGAAGGATGGGGAAAGGAAGAGAATCGTGGAAAGGGAATAGTTTGAACAAGAAGCTACAGTGTTCATTAATTCATTCAATGAACCTATTAAGCACCTACTACATGTCAGGCATTTTGATAGTCACTGGGGATATTGAACAGAGGGAAAAAGGCAATTACTATGAAATTTTAGTGTTGTCATGGAGATCCTGAAATTTAAAACAGTAATGTTTATTAAATGACCAAGATAATTTAAAGAACTTAATAAAAACACTCCAGAGATGAACAATACACTACATGTCCCTGGGGCTAGTGAGGTTAGTAGGTAAAAAATACATCAAAAAACATTAGTATGGTGAGTTTGTGTTTAAAATTTTTCTTTTTAAAAATTATTTTCTTATATCATTTTTATAAGCTTTTTAAAAGATGGAAACTAACCTATACACTGTATACATACAACCCTTCCTGAAGCCGTCCTCCAGTGCATTCACCTTGCTGTGACTTGACTTGTTCCTTCCTTCATGTTGAATGCCAATGCTCAGAGAGGGAGAAAATCAGGGTCAGAGGGTCCTTAACCTTTCTGCCCCATTCCACACATTTTGTACAGCAGTTACTGTCTCTTAGGCCACTTAAATAGACAACCTAAAAATGGCCTGGCCAGGTAGAAATATGTGTGCATATTCTAACATTTAAATATTTTTCCTCAGTTGCCAATTGGAATGCTTGTTTCTGGCTTCCTCAAATTGACTTTATTTTTTCCTTTCCCTCTTAAATAATGTTTCTTGGAGAGAAAAGATATGGACCATTTTATTTACTGTTGCTTGGCTACAAGGACACTGTATTATGTGATCAGCATTTAGTTATGCACAATTGATACAAAAGCATCTGTTTTAGCTGCTTAGCAATTGCTCCTAATAACGGAAATCACTATTGTTCTACAGATAAATGTGTCTCTCCATCAGTCCACAAATTCTCTGCTGAAATGCATCTATGAAATAGTTTGTAAAAGGATTATTAGGAAAAATGATTTAATGCAATCTATTTTTAAAAAAGATTATCATCATCACCATCATCATCATTCTCTCCTTGAGGACACACAGATACTTATTCAATATTAACCAACGATGAAATAGATCACTGAAGTTATATATGAGGAAAAGTCAAACAGTTGAGTATTATGCTAGTAGTAAAACTAACAAGAGCGGAAAATAAAAGCCTAGGTTGAGACCAAACTCAAACTGCAGGTTGAGACCAAACTCAAACTGCCTATGTGGTTAACACAACATTCTTGTGGTCCTTAGGTCACTAAAAAGCCAGAAAAAAATTGAAAAATATATACATATAAGATGTAAGCTACTGCCAGATGTATAATAACGCTTTATTAATACTACTAACTTTGTTTTTATTCCTCCTCTAGAATGCTTATACTTACATGGATAAAGTAGGATGAATATAATTGCACCTTTTGTAGTTGTAGTGTGACAAGGCAAGAAATAATAGACTTCTCCCACATTTTCTTCCTGGGAATTGTATATAGTGTTAAATCATGAAGAGAAGAATGAATATTAACATGAGGATTGTAGAAGCAGAGGAAAATGGAAGTCACCAAAAATTGGAGAATCTGAAATCCACGGTAAATGTTACCACTGGCTTTGCTGGATACCCCCAGCAAACTTAGGCTACCCCCATGCTTGCCTTTCCTCTAATACAGAATCAGTTAAGTATAATCTACCTAACCTATTTTACATTTGCTATGAGGATTTAATTAGATAAATTACATAAAAGCATGTTATAAAACAACAACAAAAAAAATACAAGCTAACTGGTCATGATATGTATGAACGGAAAATAAGGGAAAAATCTATTTTCATGTTTTACTCTATTCATTGTTTGTAAAACTTATGTTAGATGAGGTCCACAATTTCTGTCTGGTTTAGTTTTTATTGGTATATTTTAGTTGGTATATCCCTAACATCCAGAATGGTTCCTGGCACAGAGTAGGCACTCAATAACAATTTGCTGATCTATGAATGAGTTGACATGTAAAATATACATTACTTTCCCTTTCATCTTTTCCTACAATATATATATCTGATACAAAAGTATGACACATTTTTATTTCTACTCTATACAGGATAGAATATGTGTTTCTTAATTTAATCAATTGCCTGAAAGCAATAAAAGAGCACATTTTCAGTACAGAGGAAAGAAATTCAATGTCATGCATAAATTAGTACTGACTGAACACATGTTACACTAACAAGAAGGGAGGGTTCGAGATATTTTCTAATGATTTCTCTTGATTTATGTATTAGGGTTGACTCTGAACCTGAAATCAGCAGGCAGGGAGAGAAAACTTAGTAATATCTGCAATCTCTACACCTTAAACAACATGCACCACTTTTTCTAACAGCTTATTGGAATCACACAAAAGGAGTATAACCAGGGGCATGAAAAAATTTTAAAGGCTTTTCCAGAAAAGGGGGTGTCTGTTAAAGAATTGTAATGATAGACACATTCTTGAGAAAGGGAAGCATTTTTATTTAAAAGTCACATATAAAAATATATTAGGCATCCCCATCTGCTAATCACATTTCAAAAGAGTTTTTCATGTTACCACACATAAAAATAATACCAGGTAGTCATTTCATTTCAATTTTACATAGGAGATGACAGAGTGACTAACTTATACAAGATCTCATAACTAGAAAGCAATGGAGCTGGATTTGAATCCGACTTCGGCTGTACCTCCCACGATCCTTCCTTTGCATTTCACCTTCCTATTTATTCGGGGAGAAGGGAACCAGAGCAAATCACCAAGTCACAGCTACCGTGGGAATTATCCCATGTCCAGACAAGTTAGGAACTTTGCATGGGCACCACTAATTTTATTGGCCAGTGGGAGCCTGACTGATTTTGAAGCCAACTTCCAGCTAGATGAGGTAAAACATAGTGCGTAAACTTGCTATAAAGGTACAGATTGGTGTTTGGTTGCTGCAGGTTATTTTAACTGCATTATGATATTATGCTTCTCAAATTGTGCCTGGGCTAGTATGGACCCATTCAGTTCCCAGGCTATGAAATTTTCCAGTTATCAGGCTAAAGGGAGGTACGAAACATGACCAAGGAATTTAAAATTAAGTGCAGCTGAAGACACTTCTTTTTGGTAAATGAGTAACAGAGCACAAGAGTTTAAGCCCCGGGAATTAGGGAGCCTGTATCCGTGTGTATACATAGGTATATAAAAACACACTTCAGTGGACTACAGATGATGCATATGAAGAACAGGGAGGGGGGTGCAAGGAAAGCATTAATGCAGGGGGGGAAAAAAAGAAACCTAGAGACAGGGGTAGTAGTATCTACCCAGGGAGCAAGGAGCACTTTGTGAGCAGCAAAAGTGACCGAGTGAATGAGGAGAAAAGGTGTGAGGAGGACTGGTGCCCCTGCTACTGATGTTGAATTTAACCCTTGGTATTGGGGGTGAGGAGATGAGGGGAAGAACAAAAAAGGGATAAAACCTCAGCTTCCAAAAGACCTTTTTGAATCCAGATATAGTAACAGTGACCTCTGTCTCTGCAGGTATGTGTGGAGGCTCCTGGACTTCCCAGGACTTATTTAGCAGACCATCCTTACAAATTGCCCTAATGGTGGACAATCAGCTGTCTGGTTCATTCTGTGAGGGCTTGTGCTTTTTCTGTGGCCCTCTCAAAGATGCTACCACCTAAGGATGCAGAAATATGTGGGTATAAAATGAGCCAGGCCTGGTTAGGTTCCTGCACTTGCTCTATGAGCTAAGGCACTTCCTTGGGCCTCAGAATCCTCCTTGTTAAGATGGGGAGATACACATATCTCTGCAGGTGTGAGTATTAGGAAGCTAATGCCTGTAAAGTGTTTGATACAGTATTTCCTCACACCAAGTGTGAGTTGTTCCCTATATGGTAGCTACGAAATTATCTTCACCACGATTATTATTAACTATCAGTAGCTTTAAACGCTGGCTGCATTTTAGAATTACAGGAGGGACAAGGGCTAAATAATGTCAATAACCTGGCACCATCCCAGACAATTTGGGTATTAATCTCTAGAAATCTGGAGCACAGATATCTTTTATTTAAAAGTCTCCCAGGTGACTCTAACATTTAGTTCTTGTAGCCACTGTTCTATCTTTGGTCAACACCTTACCTGATTGCTACAACTCTTACTCCTTCTGAAATGGCCTACCCTTGAAACTGATAGGGGTACCATTTCTGCTCTCAGAGGTAGATTTACCAAGAGGCTTCTGAAACTTACAGTTCAGTCCTCCTTACTTCTGAGCCCCATCCAAGGCCCTGAAACTAATTATCTATTCATAATTTTGTATTATTTTCACTAAATAAAGTCTTTGCATTGTATCGGTTTTAGGCTCCATGAAACCTGAATGTCTAAAGCCTTGTACCACTTCCCTTGAAGCAAGCAGAGAGCCCGAAATGCTTAACCTGTGCCTGGATTGAATGTGCTGTTGAAATTTGGCATTAACTGGGCTGTGTCGGTCTTCCCCTAAATATTTGAAAAGTCGACATTACCTTGAATTGTTATTAGCTCTTACTGAGTCCTTTGTCTCTTTAAATTCACTCTTCTAGTCTTTTTATTTTTAGCCTGATAAACAGCTGGCCTAGCTGGATGAACTATATCAACCACCAGCTGACAGCTAGCCTCGTCACCCCATATTTGTAGATTATACCCCCCAGTGGGCGCCTGGGAACATTTGGAGGACATGTGTAGCAAACTGACTACCACTTCTGGGTCTTTTCCAAAACTTAGGGTATGAATTAACATTTCCTGAAAATAATGCTACTTAGTGACCTCCAATCCAGCATCTTATTTTCTTATCCCAATAAAAATAATAATTCTTTTTTATAATTTTCACTATCTACCTAGAATCAGGAATTATCCTGTTTCTATCAATCTTCTGATCCCCAGAAAACTTAATTATCTTGTTGCAATTAATATTTCTGAGAGAAACTTCTATCTAAAATTTATTACATGAACAATTCACTTATCTCATAAATGCCATTTTGAAAGAGGCACTGTTCTTACTATTGCTACAGAATTCACGGTTTATCTCTATAGAAAGTAGTATGTTTTTCAGTATGGTCCTCCAGGAAGAAAAAAAAATAAAACCTCATCACCTAAATTATTCTGTTATTTCAAAGGCTGACAGTTCAATTCTCTGTAGAGAGACATAGGGTCAAGCTGCACAAGCGAAAGTAGCAGCTTCCAACATAGCATAATTTGTGGGGACAGACGGGAAGAGGGGCAACAAATCATTCCACTGACTTCCATGGGGACAAACACGTTTGTCTGCTGATGCCTTGAATTGTGCATGCGTTTTTATTCAAGGATACAAATATTTATTACAGGAGAGTATCCTTTTATTTTGGAAGCAAAAATTAATAAGCAGAAAGTAGGGAACCTAAAGAACAGGCTCCAAAACAGGTAAGAGTTAATAGTATCACAAAGGTTAGGAGAAGTATGAAAGTAGGCTTTCCATACCCTAAGGAAGACAATATTGGGAAAGCAAGGGAATTAATCAGATTAGACAGTGGTTTGGCAAAGTGTCACTATAAATGCTTTCATATTTATTTGTCATTGGAATAGAACATGTTTTGATGAAGTTCTTAAGAAATAGGCAGTAATTTTAAAAATATAAAACTTTAAAAATAGATTTTTAAGGTAATTTCAAAATGTTATAAATGGATGTCTGTTTTTTTACTAAATCATTCTGTGTTTAAACTATTGATGTCGTATTAACTCAGAGGAAATACATCTGTCATTTCATTAAGAAGTTTATCATTAAGGAACAAGTAAATCAGAACTGGACATTGAAATAAAATGAATATATAAATATGAAAAATATGACTCTGAATATAAAATAAAAAGATTTACCAATTTAAATGATCATCTCTCTCATCGTTTTTCTCCAGATTATGTCTTTTTGAATAATTATTTATGTCATGTTTTGGCCGGGTGCAGTGGCTCATGCCTGTAATCCTAGCAATTTGGGAGGTCAAGGCAGGCAGATAACCTGAGGTTAGGAATTTGAGACCAGCCTGGTCAACATGGTGAAACCCTGTCTTTACTAAAAAATACAAACATTAGCCAGGTATGGTTGCGGGCACCTGTAATCCCAGCTACTTGGGAGGCTGAGGCAGGAGAATCATTTGAACCCCGTAGGTGGAGGCTGCACTGAGCCAAGATTATGCCACTACACTCCAGCCTGTGAGACAAAGCCAAGACTCTGTCTCAAAAAAACAAAAAAGAATAATTATTTATGTAATGTTTTTAATATTTTCATTTCATTTGTTATCTTCTTTGACTTTTCTTTAGCCAATAGTGTTGCTTTTTCTTTGACTTAAAAGGTTTTCAATATCTGGGGAGTCACTAAATGTCATAGACAGTATCTAACTGTCTGCGCCTAACAAGAATATGACTGCATCTTTAGAAAATGGCAGAGTTTTCCTGAGTCTTGCTGAAATTTGCTGAGTTATTTAATTTGCAAACAAATGTTTTTATCTACCTTGAAAGGCCTAATTGACAAAGGTGCAGAATTAGCCCACTAAAAATAAAACTTTCTTTTTTTTTTTGCAAAATTTCCTTTGTAGTTTTTTGCTCTTTATCACCAGGTGACAAAATTATGCACTTACGTGGAAAAGTAGTTTAAATATGGTGCCAGCTGCGGCATATGACTGCCTCAGGCAGTTAGAAATGTTTCCACTGATACCTCTGAGAGAAAAAATCATCACTCAATCTAACCATAAAAGCTACACAGAGACAAAAATAAATCATTCTAAAAGAGCAAAGAAAAATATCATGTATCATAAATATACACTGGCAGGTATACATTAATAATAGGTACTGTACATATTTATTTCTTAGATTTATCAACTATTATATCTCCAAAGAGCATGCACATAATATGTATACATATGATGAGGATAAGTATTAACCAATAACAAAACATTCTAATACTAATACATAAAACAATTAAGTAAAAAATTATATAATTTTATATTTTAAATTGTCTTGTAGATGAGAATAACAGAGATG
This sequence comes from Theropithecus gelada, assembly GCF_003255815.1. NCBI lineage: Eukaryota > Metazoa > Chordata > Mammalia > Primates > Cercopithecidae > Theropithecus > Theropithecus gelada. Next base: position 122,459,633 of record NC_037669.1, read on the forward strand.
GAGGCATACAAAGTTGATGCCAAAATGCATATTATTATAACACCCTGTGTGTGAGTCTGCATTTTAATAAGATCACTGATGACTCAGAAATGTTTTACAAATTGGCTCCAGTCTACAAGTCTTTAAAATTTATGATTATATTCACTTTATTCTGTGTACCTAGGTACTGTTTCAACATTTTAGATGTTTGTTCTTCAGAGGATACACATTTTAGATTTCTGCAAAGTTAAACTTGCTTAGCTAAACTTCCATTACTCTCAACTTGTAAATCATAAATAAGCTCTCAAAAATATTTTAAACTTAAATAAAAAGTACTGTCATTTCAAATCTATATTTCTTTGATTTCTAATTGAAACAATACCTGATTCCCCATTTTCTATGTTGCATTAAACAATGTAATTTTTAGATCCTCAAGGTATTTTTTTTTGTAATTTAAGAACGCTAAAATGAAAATACACAGAATTTATAAATGCTCATGTTAAGAAGGAAATCGCACTGTATAGTAAAAGGTCATTCTTAGATGACCAACACAAGGAGGAAGGGAAATGCATAATAAATATGTACATATATTTCTGGGTGGTATAAATTTTTGGCCTATAACTTTTTTCCTCTAATTATTCAAAACCCAGGTTTAGCTTCCTGCTGTCAATTATTAAATGAGCAAACAAGAACAATGAAAACACCACAGAGCATTATTTCCAGCCAGAGTTGACCTTCCTTCCTGAGAGTTATCCAGGAACGTGCAACACCCACATGGAAGAAACTATAAGGTCAGAAGGATCTCTTTTCATTATCATAGACTATGTTGTAGAATAGACATTTTATCAAGCATGATAAAATCTGTCCTCAAAAGCACTTCTGAGGGCAAGTTGTGTCCCCTCAATGTGACCTTCACACAATTAACATTCTTCACAGTGGAAAGAAGAAAATGAGTTGAGGAGGCAGAGGCACAAGATCATTCTAGGTGAGTTTTATTGCCCCAAACATAGACATTTTAAAAGCTACCCTACGTTCATTCTGAATGGGGTGATCACTCCTTATTTTATGGAGGAAAAAGGCAAATTGAAACACCCTTCCCACAAAAAAAGCAATATTTTATTGGTTTCAATAAACTCACTCAAAGACTAATATTGAAAATTCTCACTTATTTTAGATATGTCTCTTCAAAGAAAGCCATAACACATAGTGTCCATAATTTTCAATGTTTAAAAATAGTAACAGAGAGCCAAATCATGAGTGAACTCCCATTCACAATTGCTTCAAAGAGAATAAAATACCTAGGAATCTAACTTACAAGGGATGTGAAGGACCTCTTCAAGGAGAACTACAAACCACTGTTCAATGAAATAAAAGAGGACACAAACAAATGGAACAACATTCCATGCTCATGGATAGGAAGAATCAGTATTTTGTAAATGGCCACACTGCCCAAGGTAAGTTATAGATTCAATGCCATCCCCATCAAGCTACCAATGACTTTCTTCACAGATTTGGAAAAAACTACTTTAAAATTCATATGGAACCAAAAAAGAGCCCGCATTGCCAAGACAATCCTAAGCCAAAAGAACAAAGCGGGAGGCGTCACGCTACCTGACTTCAAACTATACTACAAGGCTACAGTAACTAAAACAGCATGGTACTGGTACCAAAACAGAGATACAGACCAAAGGAACAGAACAGAGTCCTCAGAAATAATACCACACATCTACAGCCATCTGATCTTTGACAAACCTGACAAAAACAAGAAATGGAGAACGGATTCCCTATTTAATAAATGGTGCTGGGAAAACTGGCTAGCCATATGTAGAAAGCTGAAACTGGATCCCTTCCTTACACCTCATACAGAAATTAATTCAAGATGGATTAGAGACTTAAATGTTAGACCTAATACCATAAAAACCCTAGAAGAAAACCTAGGCAATACCATTCAGGACATAGGCATGGGCAAGGACTTCATGTCTAAAACACCAAAAGCAACGGCAACAAAAGCCAAAATTGACAAATGGGATCTCATTAAACTAAAGAGCTTCTGCACAGCAAAAGAAACTACCAGCAGAGTGAACAGACAACCTACAGAATGGGAGAAAATTTTTGCAATCTACTCATCTGACACAGGGCTAATATCCAGAATCTATAGAGAACTCAAACAAATTTACAAGAAAAAAACAACCCCATCAAAAAGTGGGCAAAGGATATGAAGAGACACTTCTCAAAAGAAGATATTTATGCAGCCAACAGACACATGAAAAATGTTCATCATTGCTGGCCATCAGAGAAATGCAAATCAAAACCACAATGAGATACCATCTCACACCAGTTAGAATGGTGATCATTAAAAAGTTAGGAAACAATAGGTGCTGGAGAGGATGTGGAGAAATAGAAACACTTTTACACTGTTGGTGGGAGTTGAAACTAGTTCAACCATTGTGGAAGACAGTGTGGCGATTCCTCAAGGATCTTGAACTAGAAATACCATTTGACCCAGCCATCCCATTGCTGGGTATATACCCAAAGGATTATAAATCATGCTGCTATAAAGACACATGCACATGTATGTTTACTGTGGCACTATTCGCAATAGCAAAAACTTAGAACCAACCCAAATGTCCATCAATGATAGACTGGATTAAGAAAATGTGGCACAGATACACCATGGAATACTACGCAGCCATAAAAAAGGATGAGTTCGCGTCCTTTGTAGGGACATGGGTGAAGCTGGAAACCATCATTCTGAGCAAACTATTGCAAGAACAGAAAACCAAACACCGCATGTTCTCACTCAAAGGTGGGAATTGAACAATAAGAACACTTGGACACAGGGTGGGGAACATCACACATTGGGATCTGTCACGGGGTGGGGGAAGGGGTGAAGGATAGCATTAGGAGATATACCTAATGTAAATGACGAGTTAATGGGTGCAGCACACCAACATGGTACATATATACATATGTAACAAACCCGCACGTTGTGCACATGTACCCTAGAACTTAAAGTATAGTGTAAAAAAAAAAATAGTTACTTCTGCTAAGGAGCAATGGAAATGCATCAGTCAGACTTGAGAGAAAAATACTACTATACAGTATTGCTTACTCTTTATCATTAACATTGGGCACTCTTATAGGTTGCTATTGTTCCATATTTCCTTATTTGTTAAGTATGGTTCATTGGTGATAACCTGAGAGATTTCCTTTAAACCATCCCCCTAAAAGATAGGTAGGATTCATCATTTTAGTACTTCTCTGTTCTACCTTCCAACACACCCACCTCCTCAACCACCCTTGTCATTCTCAGTGTCTCACAGTTCATGGGGAAAAAATAGACGCAAAAGAGTAGGAACATTTCCATTTTCTCATTATCAAACCTGATAGGCATTCTAAATTTATACACACATTCTTTGCCTTCCTTCTGTGGAAGACACATCTTGCCCCTGCTTGGATGAAAGTCTGAACCCTTCAGCTGGGCTCATGTTTTCTACCCAAACACCTCTTGGGAACATTATTGCTGAAATCATCTACTCTCCATCCATCATCATAGTTTTTTGTTGTTTTTTTGTGTGTGTGTTTTTCTTTTTTCCTTTTAAGCTGGAATTTTTCCGTTAGCATAAAAACATGTTCAAAGGTCTCTTTTTTAGAAAACCTACTTCTAGTCCTCTCATCCTTCCTTCTTGACCACTGCCCTTCTCTGTTCCACCTTCTCGATAAAACCTATCAAAAGAGTGTTCTATCCTGGCATTTGCATTATATTGCCTCCCATTCACTCTCCTGTAATCAGATTTCAGTTCCCTCCACTCCACTGAACTTACTTTTTACCAAGCCCTCATAGTCAGCAGCAGCCAATACTGTTGGCCATCTTCTCTTTATTGAAATATTTTTTCCTGTTGGTTTCTGTGACAGAATGATCTTCTAATTTTTCTATCTCAGTGCTTAATGAAAAGCCATCTTTAAACTCATCCACAACAAGTAGGGAGAAAAATGCATTTGTAGTTGTGTGGCCCTTGCTGAACTTTCCTCTTCTGCCAGAGCTTTAGGTGTCAGGCTACCCTTAGTCTTGGTCCTTCACCTGGTTCCTTCTTTCTTTATTCTTTCTGCTGAGGTGATGTCAGCAGAGCTGATGTCAATGAAGCCTATCCTTTGGTGTCTCCTAAATTTATAGCTTTAAATTTAAAGTTTAAATCTTTAAATTTAAGCTTTTATAACTCTAAATTTAAAACTTCTCAATAGAGAGGTTTTGTCCTCTCTTTTTATTATGTTTTAAAAGCCACACCCCTTCTTCATGGCAAATATCAAGACATCAATGAAACATTCTGTGTTGCAGTGGTCTCTAATCCCCAAATTACACAAAGATTACAAGGGACATGACTATTGCATTCATAGTCTCATAAACTGAGCCACTAAGACGTAAAAGGTACATGTAAAGACAAATGAACTTTGCCTCTGACACTTCAGAATATAAAGCATATAGTTCTAGAAAGGCGGTAAAAGTTTCCATTTTTGTTTCTTAAACAGATGGCATAAAAACACAAAGAATCTCAAGAAAAAATACTTAGTGTCTGTCTTTTCAAATTCCAGTCACAAAGGTAGGAATCTTGATAGGCAAAGTAATTTTATCTTTGACCTTGATCCAAGCTTTAAATCTAGTCCAAAGCTGCTGATGAATAGCATTTCAAAAGTTTTCCAGGGTAATTAATATGAACAGTCCAATTTAAGACTCATCTTATAGAACAATATTATACTAGGATAATAACTTGATTTTCCCCTTCTTTAGATAATTTCACAGATAAAGGGCATTTGGGTCTCCCTTTCATAATTATCATATAAGCATTGGAACTATGAATAGCATCCTCCATTCAAGTGTCTCAAATGCCTTATCCTCATTAAGTTTGATCAATTGTGATATTTAAGCCTTGACCCTGAACGTGGGGTGTGTGTGTGTGTGTGTGTGTGTGTGTGTGTGTATGTGTGTGTGTGTGGCTGTATTCATAAGTCAGTTTAACAGATTTTCTGTAAGTCACACATATCTTGGAAAAGGAAATAAGATTGGGGATTTTTGCTTGTGGTAACTTAAAATATTGAAAAAAAATTAAACAACCAGAATATAAACTCATAAATATTGGAAACACCCAAACGTGAATAAATTAAGCTATTCTCAAGATAAAAATAATTAAATTCAACATATAAGAGTGAAAAAGACTAAGTAATAGTTTCTTGCTTAATAAAGCCCACTAAAAAGTAAACATTAGTTTCTATTTCTTTCTTTAGAAACTTTTTTTTTTTTTTTGACGGAGTCTCCCTCTGTCGCCCAGGCTGGAGTGCAGTGGCAACACCTCGGCTCACTTCAAGCCCCGCCTCCCGGGTTCACGCAATTCTCCTGCCTCAGCCTCCTGAGTAGCTGGGACTACAGGCGCCCGCCACCGCGCCTGGCTAATTTTTTGTATTTTTAGTAGAGACGGGGTTTCACCTTGTTAGCCAGGATGGTCTCCATCTCCTGGCTTTGTGATCCCTCCGCCTCAGCCTCCCAAAGTGCTGGGATTACAGGCGAGAGCCACCACGCTCGGCCGAAACAATATTTTTGAAGCGACACTAGAGCATTAGTGTTCTCAATTTACAACTTTTCTTCCCCAATAAGCAAGAAAAATAACTAATAATTTTTCAAAAAGTATACAAATTATTTGTTCGTGAATAAGGATAAACATGAAAACTTCTTAATATTTCAGAAAAAGATTACAGAATTAAATGAAACACTGGGGGAAGCATTTCATTTAATACTACATTGATTTCTAGTATTTTACTGCTCATGGTATATATTAGTAAAATATAACAGTTATATGCATGCAAAACACAAAGAGAAAAATAGTACATTCCCTTCCCTTCAGGAGCAGGTTATGGCCAATATATAGCATGACCATTGATCAAAACTGCTTTGTAGTTCTATTCTGGAAATATGTAGATTCCCTACAGTGCATTTTAGTACTAGTTGTTTATGCTTTATATAGATCATAACATATATATCACAGTATTTGCAGAAAAATAAATCTGAAATATATGATAAAATATTTACAATGATTATAACTATGAGCTTGAACTTTCTCCTATATCACTGATGGATTTATAGTTTGTATAAGAAACAAACATTACTTTTGTAAGCAGAAAGAAATAATAAAAGGAGTTTTTATTTATTGAAGTGGATAATGTGAATTGTTCAGATATTCTCTGGCCAGGCAATTTGGATAAATTTATCTGTTAGTATTTTGTATATAGTGAAAATTTCTCATAGTTTTTTTTTTCCATAAATATAGTATATGTGTGATTTTGCAGTATTGGAGTTAAAGATTAAGATCTCATTTTCATAAAGAATATATTCATCTGGAAAAAAAAAAAAAAACCTGCTATCCAAAAGGAAAATCCTGAGAGATAACATTGCCAAAGTCAAAGAGCATATGTGAAGTATGCATTCCCCAGCCAAACTGAAATCTATCCAAGCTGTGGTCTTTGTTATAGTTATATCGCAGCAGAAAAACTTGAGATGTAAAGCTGTTCTCTAGTTTCCTCTTTCTTCTGGAATAAAATCAAGGGTGACCTGCCAACCCTCTCCTACATTAGTAGAGGCAGCAACACAATATAGTTACAAAATTAGTAAATGTAGGGATGCCTATTGTCATCTTAAGAAGAGCTACCATTTCATAAAAAGAATATACCATAGGCTTCAAACCTCAGAAACATGGACATTTCCCTTAAAGACATAATTTTGTTAACTAAGACCATAATTAGCTGCAATGTAGGAATATACAATTTGCATGATGCAAGTGTGCTTATATATCACTTTTATTTATATTAAAATTTAGAAAATATATTTTTATTCTGTTTTCTTTTGGTATTATTATAAGGGAAATCATAACAAAAGCTTCCATCATTAGTAGTAGATTTGTTGTGTCAGAGAATACAGTTAAAATAAGAAAATGTGAAATATGGCCAGGTGCGGTGGCTCACGCCTGTAATCCCAGCACTTTGGGAGGCCGAGTCAGGTGGATCACGAGGTCAGGAGATCAAGACCATCCTGGCTAACACAGTGAAACCCTGTCTCTACTAAAAATACAAAAAATTAGTCAGGCGTGGTGGCAGGCACCTGTAGTCCCAGCTACTCAGGAGGCTGAGACAAGAGAATGGCATGAACCCAGGAGGCAGAGCTTGCAGTGAACCGAGATCACGCCACTGCACTACAGCCTGGGCAACAGAGCGAGACCCTGTCTCAAAAAAAAAATTCTTCAGGATCTCAGATGTACATATGTGAAGCAAGCTTTATAAAAGGTTTGTCTTCAAGAATGAATGACGATATACCAAGTGAGAAGAGAGGTCATTGTAGCGGAAGTTCAACATGTCCAAAGGCAAGAAATCATGAAATAGTAACCCTTAATAAAAAGAACCATGAAATAGTAACCCTAAATAAAAGGAACTGCACACATTGATGTTGAGCCATAGGAAATTTCCATTTTGTAGCTCAAAATTGGTAGCATATCTGCAATTTTAAAAGGTTTATCTTCATAGGGGACTGGTTCAGGTAGAATGTCCCCCATGTAGGGGCAGAAGGAGGAGCCGGAAACACAGGAAGTAAACATGTTGAGCTATGTTTGACATGTTGAGGAATTTGGACTTAACTTTCTCTCCACATGAGCATGTCTCATACATTAAGTGCACACCAATCACTGGGGCATTTTGTTAACATACAGGTTCTGATCCAGCAGACGTGGGGTGGGGCCTGAGAGTCTGCATTTCTAACAAGCTCCCAAATGATGTCCAATCTACTGGTCCTAAGACTGCATGTAAGCTAGCAAGACTCTAGGGCAGCGAGCCTCAAAATTTCTTGTGAGAATCACCGGGGTAACTTGTTGAAATGCAGATTTGTCAGCATTTTACTGATTCTATAGTTATATAGTAGGTCTAAGGACCTTCTTTTCTGTGAGTACTGAGTACTATTGAAGGAGGTGGTCCTAAACTTAGGAAAACACTGAAAAGTGGGGAGTAGGAAAGTCTTCATCCTTGCATTTATAAAAGTCAAAGAGATGTCAAGATGAAGGGAAACTGAGGAGTACTGATGTTTCTTTTTAAAAAGGCAAATAAAAATATTAAGATCATGTGGCAATGTAAGCGGAGAACCTCTTAGAAAAAAAATGTTCAGAATAGTAAGAGATTAACACCTCTACATTGTATCAGTAACTCCGACTGCTTTCAAGTACACTTAATTTCATGATTCTTCCTTATGGCTGAATCTTTGCCACTGAAATCAATGTGCCAACTTATACTTCAAGACTGGCCTAGTGATCTACGCCAAGGATTCCACTACTAATTATAGTTCATAGTTCTTGGAAAGAAAATATGAGTTAAGTGTAAATTTCTGTATGATAAAATGAAGGCACAGATGCTTCTGCATCCCTCATTTAGTACTGCTGAGTGTGCTCTCACCAAAGGTGAATATTCCTTAGAGTCACATAAAATATCTGCATATTATATCTACTCTACACTCATTTTAGGTTGCCTAAATAAGTTTAGGTTGCTCAATAGACATTATACATATGCTGAATGAGGAAACTTTGTTACTGTTTTCTAACTTTGAGTAAACATTTGTAGCATCAAAACAATACCACTGGGATTCTAAAGACTGAACCTAAATGTGTCTTCCTTTGCAAAGTTCCAGAACATTACCATGCCCAGGAAAGACATGAAGCCAGGCAGGTGTGGATGAATACCTGTTGCTAAATAAACCTGGTGGCTGTAATGAATCAAGTTCAACAAAGAATTAATACCCTAATTGATAAAGTAATTACCAAGAGGTCAAGTCAAGGTAAGATTTGATAAAATTTAGGCTTTTCAGTGTTCCATATTTTTGAATACACAAACATAAAGTTAGGAAGTTGAATTGACTATTCTTCTAAATCCTAGATTTTATATATTACCTTTATTGAAGTAGAGCTGGGAAGGAAAATATAGTAGCACAAAGAGATCTTGCTATTTAATTTAGCACTGCTTTCATTTCTTATAACTCAGCAATGTAACTTTACCATCACAAAAAAATTTAAAAATGAATAGACTTTTTACAATCAGAGTTAGAAATCACAGGCTGGTAACTCTTAAAAGCCTAGTTAGAGAATTCAAACATGAGAACAAACCCCATCTTGAGCTATTTCCTTGACTTTTTTCCCTTTAATATTGTAGTTCTGCCTAAAATGACTTTAAAGGGCTATAACACTTCATGGCAGATTGTATTTTTCAAAGTTAACTGCAACAATATTTTACATCCCACATGCTTTTCTCTAATATGATCCTGACATTCCACCAACAAGAGGTGGAACTTAATTTCTCTGTTGATGTATCTGACTTGGCCTTAGTACTTGCTTGACAAATAGAATGTGACAGAAGGAATGTTTTGGAATTTCTAAGGCTAGGTCACAGGAAGCCTCACAGCTTCTACCTGGGCCTCTTGCAATATTTGCTCTTGGGAGACTGTTTCTCAGAACCCAACTGCCAGGTTCTGAGAAGTCCAAGCCCCATGGAGAGGCCATGTGTAGACACTCCAGTTGACTACCCAAACTGACACGAGCTTCAACCCCTCCCGTCATACCCCTTTCTCCTATGAGTTTTTGAAAAGGATTAGTGACCAGGCCCTCACCTACTTGTCAATTAAATCAAAATTTCTCAGTGAGGGGCCCATGCATAATGTTTATAAAATAATTCCAAAATGATTGTGACTGCAACCTGCAATAAGGGTTGAAAAGCACTCAATTAGCACAGGACCACTCTCAGATGACAATAATCAACTTCCTTATACTCTTTCTGTGCCATCAAACCTGAAAAGCAACATAACATTCAAGCAGATATTTGCAAATGGTACCTGTAAGTATACCATTCTTGATTTAAATAAACTAGAAAATCCGGTTTAATATTCCTTGCGTCACATATTTTTATTTTCTGTGCTTGTCCAATTAATAAGTCTATTATTTGCAGTGCAGCAGCCATAAAACTATAACAAAAATCCCAAGAAAGATATCACTCATTTTATCACACTGCTCCATAGATTATAATCTAGTGGGCAGAAATGTTTGTAAATAACTATTTGAAACATTAGGCAAATAATACTGTACTTGAAGTATGTGGTTCACAACAGAAATAGTGGTTATCTTTAGGGATGGCTTTGTGGGCTCGCAACCAGTGCGGTGGCAAATGGGCTTAATATTCTCCTCTGTGGTTATCTTGAAATTGAGTTTGTGCTTTGTAAGTAAAGTCCAAGGGGCCAATGGAGTATGTATGCAACACAAGCTTGGAGTTCTGCCACACAACATGTAGTGCCTCCCATAGACAAATTCTTTCTTCTCCCTCTCAGCCTCATCTCCAGCCCACTACCCTAGACACAGGGTGGCAGCGTCTAGGTCTGGTGAAGAAGGGGGACCTGAGTGTGGGCACAGGAAGGCTGATCAGGCAAGCATCACAGTCAGGTGGCCTGGCAGTTCCATGATGCAGCCAGCAGTCAATTCTTGTCCACACCAAATCCAGGTGTCTAGTGCCCTAGGCGGCAATCCCTTGGAAGTCACCTGTCCATTAACTATTGGAAGAGGAGACTGACTTTCTCACCTTCAAGTGTAAGCTTACATTTTTTTTTTCACTTAGTCTTACAAATTACACAGATGAACCAGTGATCTTTGTTTCTGGAGGAATGAGGCTTACACAAATTCTTTTTGAGAAATTACTGAAGCACCTACTCAGACAAGTCTATATGCAGCAGCATTTTGTTTCAATTACATATGTGTGATGCATTAGATAATAGCATAAAACTGAACTAATCACTCAATAATATTTCTCAACAGAAGTGAGAAAACAAAACTGGATGTACATTAACTGGATGGCAAACAAGTAATGAGAAAGTACAATTCAGGCAGGAGAAAAATGGATCAAGAAATAACTTCTGTTGTTTGGAAACTTACAAACCTCCTTGTAAATGGAAATCTGACCTTTTTCTTTTAGCAGGCAGGATTTAAAAAAAATCCCAGGCACACAATGAATCTAAAACAATTCAAAAATTATAGAAAAATTTCTTGTGATTAAAAAAAAGCTGTTACAAGAGTAATATAATTTATTCTCTAATTTCTGGTCTTAAGACTATCCATGTTGTGAGAAATTACACTGTTATATATATGAAGATTCCCAAGATTAGCATTTACCTTTATCAAAGGGCAAAAAGAACTTTGAGGTCATAACTGAAGTGAGATTGATCCTTGAAAGAAAGAGCATTAAACATTTGGAATTATATATACATTTTGTCCCAGGATGAAGTTTGGTATTATGGAACTTTTATTATCTTTGGAAACATTTCCAGAGTTTTTGTGACTTAAAGATACTCATTACAAGACAGTTTCACTTACCAAGACAATGTTAAATTGAGGTTTCAGCATACCAAAATATTTCATTAACATTATATCACAGAAGTCTGGATTACATTATTTTTTCCTCAGCTCTCTTGACACGTTCCCACTTTTTAAATGGTTGTCATTTGTGGTATTAATTTGGAAAGGGAAATACAGCAGGAAAAAAGTTAAGAAACATAAGTTGTATGTTTCTTAGTATCACAGCCAATAAACTGTCTCAAAAATAGACTGGCAGGCATTCTGAGGTGCTACTAAAACAAGAGGCAGTGAAACATGAGAAGCCATACAAAGGATGACGAAACAGAAGAGGAAAAAACATTTATTGCTTTTCTCACTCTCACTCCTCAATATGAATGGCAGGTAAAGACAGATAAATGCCTTCTGAGACACATTTCCTAATATGTAACAGAAAACTATCTGTCCCTAAGCAAAGAGATGGCTGCCCTTGTCATTGATTAATTAGGTTATAAATCCTGGGAGGATAACCTGTATATTCAAGGACTGCTAAGGACTATAGAAGACAGTGTAGAGAAAGTTCAGAGAATACAAGATTCTAAAAGCAAAAAGAATGCAAAGAGGCTCAAAGTTCCTCTGTTTATCTTCATATCAAACATGAGAATCAGAAGGACTGAAAACTAAAAGAAATTTCCAAGGTTATTCTCTCCCTCTAGCCACTGAGATAGCTTCCTGTAGCCTGAATAATTGATCTCCCTAAAAACTGGGGCCAGAATAGGAAAGGTCTTTAGAAATCTTTTATCAGTGCCATCTCATCCAGTGGAAAGACTGTCAACACTTCAAGAACATACTACCTCTAATGAGCTGCGGCACCTCCACCTAGTCTCTAGTTTTCCTTTCTTGGAGGTGTAACATTTGATGACACAGCATGGGATTTCCAGTCGGTTCTGCCACATGTTAATTGGATGACCTTGGACAAGACACCATATTTTGTAAAACCTAAACCATCATTGAATTTAATATACACTAGTATTTTTTCTGGCTCTCAGAAAAATCAAACAAAACTGCCAGTTATCTTCATAAGATACATCAATATTAAGAAGCAGTCCGATTTCAGAGGTGTTAAAATGTGAAAAATGTGCATCTCAAAATTGATGAAGTATGATTCTTAATTTTCTAAGCCACAACTTCCTCACCTATAATATGTGGAGAGAAGCTAATTTACATTTTTGAGGATTTAATGAGATGAAGCAGGCTGCATAGCAGCTGTATCATAACATTTCAATCAGGTTTAACTGTTGTTGTTGCTATTATTTTTTCTTGAATCTAGTTAGACCCAATATTTTAAAGAATCTATCCAATAGGTAAGGCAGAATCAATCTACCCTGATCACGATAGACTAGTACCAATCTTGTGAGAATTTCTACTAGCAATCCAGTCAGCATACATAATCTCTCAAGAAAGGCTGTTTTGCAGAACTGCCAGCATGAAGTGTCACAAGCAGAATCCCCAGAAGTGTTTCTGATCACCTCTTGGCTCTCCCACAGGGTCCTCCTTTAAAAAATGCAGCCAGCTGAGCCCCTCTCTGGAGCTCTGAGATGATCATAGCCAAAGGTAGTATGACTGCAGGTCATGATTAATATTGATTCTTTCTTTTTTATGTGGTACAATTGTTTTGTGTGTTCTTTACATGAAACTCTTCTCTTTCCACTTGTGTATAATGTGAAAAGGGAATGTGTAGAGGGGTTGAAAATGCATGAAATTTCATAAAAGTTTTTTTTTAATTTTGACTAGCAGTCAAATTAAAGCAGCTAAGTGAATCTATACTGCAGGTACAAAGGAGAGAAACCAGTGTTATTTTCCTGTGAGTGAAACACTAGAGAATCCATGCCTTTGAAATGTACTTGTAAGAAGCATGATTGGTATCAGCTGTGAGGACAGAGTCACCAATATAGAAATAATGAGAAGGAGAGGCCTGCAGGCAGAAACACCATGAAGAATATGATGAGTATGTGCATGACTGAAGATCAATATGTCCAGAAGATGATGGAATGGGTTTCAATGAGGAGAAAGAATTGATTGAGATAGCTCGAGTGTGTGCAGGAAGACCAAGAAAGACTGACAATCTGACACCTGTCAACACTGACCTGAATGACATGGTGGCCTCCCTGTTATGCGTTGGCTGCTTTTCTGTGTAGGTTAAAGATAAAGCACAATATGAGTATAAATGAATAAATGTGTTCATATTTTAAGGAGCAAAAACTTTACATCTTCAAAATTATTTTCAAACACTTAAGTCAATTCTGCTAAAATTAGTTCTAATGAGACGACAAATTTGTCTAAGGCCTGTAGCATAGTGTCTAGTGCATAGTCAAGCCTTGGAAAAATGGTTAAGTTTGCCATTTATTTTACAGTTTAATCCAAAAAAATGTCATAGTAGACTTCAATTATGTCCATAGTAACATCACTGCTACACATTATTCCATCAAAAGCCTCTGGCCTTATTGTTAAGAACTACATGCTTATTTCTTTGAGATCATTAAAAGAAGTGAATATCTCTTGTTGTACCAATGGGCTTGGAGACCTGCTTGGATAAACTTCTTGATCTAAAGCTTACAAGAGCTAGAAACTACTAGTGTAGACTAGTCAAGTGCTCAACCTATTTTGTGAGCTGGCTATGTTCCTTCCCTTGATTTTATTATCATACTTTCCCCTAAATGTACATTATACTCCTTATTAAAAATATTTTTGCCAAAGCAATCATTAAATCATTAGGAAACTCCCATCTTTTTCCTTGCCTTCCATATTTATACTTAGATCTAGAACCCTAACATGATCATGTAGTAATATTTTAGATAGCTTTTGTAAGTAGTTATTTTTCATAATCATCAACTTCCCAAAATAAATCCCTAAATACATCTTTAAACATTTCATCATTGTACTAACAGATTAAACAACATATTTACAATCTTTAGGCATGTTCTTATGACATTGCAAGGATCAACTCTAAATTTCTACTCTAAACTTCTCAGGGAAGAGCTGTTTTAACTTAATGAGGCTTTGCTTACACTGTGCAAAATGAACAAGTATTGGTCTCCACTGGGAAGATATGAATTATTATTTCAACAAATATACATAATCCCTGACTCTATACAGCTTAAAGTGTAGAGTCTGCTCCAGATAAGTTCACCAACAATTTAAATATAGTATAATAAGTGCCGTGATAGGAATATTCACAGTAATATGTTAGAAGTAACATATTGAAAGGGTACTTCAGCCAGAGTAGTGGTTTAAGGAGACATTCTCAGAAGCAGCATCCTCTACACTGAGGCTTGTACTAATCATGAAGAACATGAGCCTTCCAAAGTACCACTTTGAGTTTTCCAGTTTTCCAGATCATTCATTGTGCCAGTCCTCTCCACTGCCTTCTTACTTGAGGAAGAGGTGTCCTCAAAATGTGAGCCAGTATTCTTGATTTAACTTTTTCTAGTGTCTTATTCATTACTCTTTTGATTAAAAATAAGAGAATCACTTCAAACTTGTTTAATCCAAGAAGATGTACAGGGAAGATAATGGGATAATGACAGAAATCTAGTAGACGGGAGAAACCTTAGAAGGAACTCAGAGCAGAAACAGGACAGCCAGCAGGAATGTGGGCAATGTCTGCTTCTTTCTGTCCTTTCTTGTCTGTCAGCCCGATTTCTTTATGCCCCTCTTGCTTTTTCCCTCTCCCACTATTCTAATTGCTGTGATGGGCATACACATAGTGCATTCAGAGCCTGAGTACATGTGGCTACATTTTATGTCACCCACATAAATAAATAAATTTCTCAGGCCCAATAAGAAATTTCCAGGAGAGAGATTCTGATTGGCCTAGCTTAAGTCAGGCCAGTCAGAATCTGTTGTAGTCAATAGAGTATTGTCATAAAGTAGAAAAGAGGTTCACTGGCTCAAAGGAGTAAAATGAGCACATCTCACTGATGAAACTGTGACCTGCTAGGCCCTTCAAAGCTGCCTACTCCACTCCATCTTCAGGAACATTGCATTTAATCATTCTACTGGCCTTTATTTCTATCTTTTAAGCATTTCAAGCCTGCAAAATCATGAAATTAATCTTTTTCCCTTAAATAACATTTCACTTCTGCCTCAAATTCCAATAAAAACTCTTTTAAACAAGTTTTCTTTATCCTTCTCTATTTCTGTATCAGTCAAGCAATTTTCACACTGCAAAAACATGTTATTTGTCATCATGGAATCCTTCTTTCTCTACCTTGAAAATTCCCCTTCCTTTGGGTGTTGGAACGCTGTGTAAAGATGTTTCCACTCTTCCTTCCGCTTTTATTCCCTTACCTTTTTCCCATTCATCTAATGTAGGCATCTCTTTAAGCTTGGTTCTTGGCCTCAAGCACTTTTCTCTTGAAAAAAAAAATGCATTTAATTCAATGATATTAATCACCCAAATCTATAAACCTCAATCAATGATTCCTTTGTGCTCCTAGACCCATATCTCAACTTTTATTATCTTTTTTTTTCTTATTAACTCCTCACAGCCAGTCATTCATCATGTCTTGCTGATTCTTTCTTTGAAATGTCTTTTCAGATTTTTTTTCAACCCACCTTGAGAACCCTAGTCTAGTTTTCTCATTATTGCACACCTGGAGAACAAAACAGTCATCTTTCTGGTCTTTGTACTTTCATCTCTGTTGTGATAATTCTTAAAAAAACATTTTTATCTAATCTTATATCCAACTATTTCTCTGGCTCAAGAACTTACCACAAAAATTTATTGCTTCATGAAATAAAGCTAAACTCTAAAGAAAGCATTGAAAACTGTGTATTACTTGGTTCATTTTATCAGATAAATGATCCTCAATTTCATTCCTCTTAAACCAGCAAGACCAGACTTTTGATGTCCCAAGCGTCTTTCCCATCCTTGCTGCTGACAGTCTTGTTCCACCCAACCACCACATTTTTTACATGTCTTCTAAATTCCGTTTTGCTCATCCAAATACATCATTTTTTTTTTTTTAGGACCTATCTTGCTTCACCCTACAAGGATCATTCCCAAAGCCCCATATCATGTTTCTTGTACTGTGTTGTTAAAATACTGTTTTATGGATATTTTTAAATGTTTACTTTCTCAGTTAGATTTAAAAACCATGAGTGAGAAAACACAGATACTCTGCATAGAGTCAGGCATGCAATATACTGGTGGCTATAAACAGGCAGCCTATAGGCCAAAACAGATTCACTGAGATGCTATGTATCTCATAGAGTCAAACATTTAAATATCCAGAGATTTCACCTAAAATATGGTATCCCAGCTTCTCCAAAAAATAGAAATGCATTCTGTGATTCACATCCTAATATTCAGAACCTGTGAATATGGTATGTTACATGATGTTATGGTAAATTGTATGTGTCAACTTGACTGGGATAAGGGATACTGAGATAGCTGGTAAAACATTATTTCTAGCTGCATCTGTGAGGGTTCTCCTGGAAGACAGTAAGTTAATCAGTGGCCTAAACAAAGAAGATTGCCCTCACCAATGTGGACGGGCATCATCCAACAAACTGAGGGACTTAGTAGAACAAAAAAAGTGGAACCGGCATATTCACTCTCTTTGTTTGAGCTGGGACATCCATTCTCTCTTTCCCTTGAGCATCAGTGCTCCTGCCTGTTGGGCTTTCAGACTTGGGACAGGATTTACACCATCAGCTCCTCATTCTGAGGCTTCCATATTTGAACTGAATAACCCCCTGGCTTTACTGGTTCTCCAGCTTGCAAAAAAAAGAATTTCTCAGCCTCCATAACCGAGTAAGAGAATTCCTATAATAAATCTCTTCTGATATAGATTTATACAGATCCTATTGGTTCTGTGTCTTTAGAAAATGCTAACACACACGGCAAAGAGGAATTAAGGTTGCTAATAAACTGACTTTAAAATAACAAGGTTATCCTGGATTACTCAGGTAGGCCCAATGTAATAGCACAAGGGTCCTTTAAATGTGAAAGGGGGAGGCAGAAGAATCAGCGTCAGGGTGATGCAAGGTCAAAGACTTCATACACCATGTTTGACTTAGAAGATGAGGGGTACAAGAGCCAACGAATATGGACAGCCTCTAGAAGATGTACAAGGTAAGGAAATGATTTTCCCTCAGAGCCTCCAGGAAGAACACGGCCCTGCCAACACCCTGGCTTCAGCTCACTGAGACCCATTTCACACTTCTCACTTTTGAGAACTATGAGATAATAAACTGGTGTTTTGTTTTGTTTACCCACCAAGGTTGTGGAAATTTATTATAGCAGCAACGGGAAACAAATGTACATGCACGCATTAGGCCCCTGTCGCTGCATGGCATCCTCAGGAGCTGAGTGGTAGGCGCACATTTTGTACTTCAAACAGTTATCACCTCTTCCTACTTTTGACATCATAAGCATTTGACTCCATGACACCTAAAACAGTCATTCAATAACTAGATGACCATAAGAATTACTAATGCTAAAATGGAGAAAGGATTCCCTATTTAATAAACGGTGCTGGGAAAATTGGCTAGCCATAAGTAGAAAGCTGAAACTGGATCCTTTCCTTACTCCTTATACGAAAATTAATTCAAGATGGATTAGAGACTTAAATGTTAGACCTAAAACCATAAAAACTCTAGAAGAAAACCTAGGTAATACCATTCAGGACATAGGCATGGGCAAGGACTTCATGTCTAAAACACCAAAAGCAACGGCAGCAAAAGCCAAAATTGACAAATGGGATCTCATTAAACTAAAGAGCTTCTGCACAGCAAAAGAAACTACCATCAGAGTGAACAGGCAACCTATAGAATGGGGGAAAATTTTTGCAGTCTACACATCTGACAAAGGGCTAATATCCAGAACCTACAAAGAACTCAAACAAATTTACAAGAAAAAAACAAACAACCCCATCAAAAAGTGGTCAAACGATATGAATAGACATTTCTCAAAAGAGGACATTCATACAGCCAACAGACACATGAAAAAATGCTCATCATCACTGGCCATCAGAGAAATGCAAATCAAAACCACAATGAGATACCATCTCACACCAGTTAGAATGGTGATCATTAAAAAGTCAGGAAACAACAGGTGCTGGAGAGGAGGTGGAGAAATGGGAACACTTTTACACTGTTGGTGGGATTGTAAACTAGTTCAACCATTATGGAAAACAGTATGGTGATTCCTCAAGGATCTAGAACTAGAAGTACCATATGACCCAGCCATCCCATTACTGGGTATATACCCAAAGGATTATAAATCATGCTGCTATAAAGACACATGCACACGTATGTTTATTGCGGCACTATTCACAATAGCAAAGACTTGGAATCAACCCAAATGTCCATCAGTGACAGACTGGATTAAGAAAATGTGGCACATATACACCATGGAATACTATGCAGCCATAAAAAAGGATGAGTTTGTGTCCTTTGTAGGGACATGGATGCAGCTGGAAACCATCATTCTCAGCAAACTATCACAAGAACAGAAAACCAAACACCGCACGTTCTCACTCATAGGTGGGAACTGAACAATGAGATCACTTGGACTCGGGAAGGGGAACATCACACACCGGGGCCTATCATGGGGAGGGGGGAGGGGGGAGGGATTGCACTGGGAGTTATACCTGATGTAAATGACGAGTTAATAGGTGCAGCACACCAACATGGCACAAGTATACATATGTAACAAACCTGCACGTTATGCACATGTACCCTAGAACTTAAAGTATAATAAAAAAAAAATTAAATAAATAAATAAATAAATAAATAAATAAATAAAATGAGGTAAATTCAAGATGGATTAGAGATTTAAATGTTAGACCTAATACCATAAAAACCCTAGAAGAAAACCTAGGTAATACCATTCAGGACATAGGCATGGGCAAGGACTTCATGTCTAAAACACCAAAAGCAACGGCAACAAAAGCCAAAATTGACAAATGAGATCTAATTAAACTAAAGAGCTTCTGCACAGCAAAAGAAACTACCAGCAGAGTGAACAGGCAACCTACAGAATGGGAGAAAATTTTTGCAATCTACTCATCTGAAAAAGGGCTAATATCCAGAGCCTACAAAGAACTCAAACAAATTTACAAGAAAAAAACAACCCCATCAAAAAGTGGGTAAGGGATATGAACAGACATTTCTCAGAAGAAGACATGCATAACAGACACATGAAAAAATGCTCATCATCACTGGCCATCAGAGAAATGCAAATCAAAACCACAATGAGATACCATCTCACACCAGTTAGAATGGCAATCATTAAAAAGTCAGGAAACAACAGGTGCTGGAGAGGATGTGGAGAAATAGGAACACTTTTACACTGTTGGTGGGATTGTAAACTAGTTCAACCATTATGGAAAACAGTATGGCGATTCCTCAAGGATCTAGAACTAGAAGTACCATATGACCCAGCCATCCCATTACTGGGTATATACCCAAAGGATTATAAATCATGCTGCTATAAAGACACATGCACACGTATGTTCATTGTGGCACTATTCACAATAGCAAAGACTTGGAATCAACTGAAAAGTCCATCAGTGACAGACTGGATTAAGAAAATGTGGCACATATACACCATGGAATACTATGCATTCTTCTGTTAACTTCATCAAAATATGTATTCATTTTAAATGCACAATTCAATGATTTTCAGTACATTAACAGAGTGGTGTAAGCAATACCAAAATCTAATTTTAGACACTTCCAACATCCCAAAAAACAAACAAATATTGTGCCCATATATATTCACTCCTAAGTCCCACACGTTGCCCCACATCACCACCAATCTACTTTCTGTCTCTATGGGTTTATGGTCAGTTCTTTATGAATAACTTGAGATTAGACATTTTCAGTCAACTTAAAGATTGAAACCTGTTGTTCAGTTAAAATATTAAAATAAAATAATTTCTCATGTCTTAAAAAAAAGAATTACTAACGCTATTATATGTAATATTAAAGGCTATGTTTTATCAAATAAAAGCATTGAGAAAATGTGTTCATGATTGAATAAATTTGTAGAATACAATGTCCACAAAATATAGCCCATGAAATTGTAGTTTAAGGACTGCCTGCAGCTTTAAGTGATAATAGTGTTGCTGAGTAGAAATATTTCGATGCACTATGGCAGGATTTTAGTGGTGCTAGATGATTTTATTAAAGCAGAATGTACAAGCATTATATGGCATCCTAAACTGGAAACTGAAAGAAAAGTTGAGCATCCACACAGTTATCCATAGACAATTGAGCTAATTAAGCATGTGTTCTTCATCCTGTTATTTAAGAACATCTGATAGTAAGTATTCTGTAAAATGAACAATTCCATATGTCCAATACCATCCATTTATATGTGCTTTACAATCCTGAAAAGATACTACAACGTGCTCTTTTCCCCGACCAAATTCAGATGTTTAAAGCTTTTTTACAATCACAGAACTGCTTTGTTTTAGCCTGATAGCTCTGGAGAATATTTTTGTTGTAGCTCGTGAAATGATCACTTCAGAATTATTGTGACTTAGAAACAGGTAAAAGGACATTTAGGCTGCAATGATTTTTTTTTTTTTTTTCTTTTCTTTTCTTTTTTGAGATTGAGTTTTGCTCTTGTTGCCCAGGCTGGAGTGCAAAGGCACGATCTCGGCTCACTGCAACCTCTGCCTCCCGGGCTCAAGTGATTCTCCTGCCTCAGCCTCCCAAGTAGCTGGAATTACAGACACACACCACCACGCCTAGATAGTTTTTGTATTTTTAGTAGAGACGGGGTTTTGTCATGTTGCCCAGGCTGCTCTTGAACTCCTGACAGGTGATTCTCCCACCTCGGCCTCCCAAAGTGCTAGGATTACAGGTGTGAGCCACTGCGCCTGGCAGGCTGCAATGATTTAAAAACAAAACAGATTCAAAGAAGACTGGAAACCAATAGGATTCTGCTTTTGTAAGCTGAATGAATCCACTGGATCCCTGTAACCCCAGATAAAGCTTTCATATCTATGTCTTAGTCACTCAGGATGTGCCACTAGAGATGGGGCTAGGCCCAGATGCTGCTCCATCACTGAACTTTTGGATAAAAACTCAGGTAACAATCACCATTCAGACTCTTCTGAATAGTTTAAAGGCAAATTACATTTCAGAGAGAGTACTATTTTGTATAACACCTCAGAATGTAATTTCATAAAACTGTTTTAGCACTTCCTTTCCTCTACAACAATTCTTCTCTTGAATAGAGCCATGATTTTTTTTTTCTTGAGATAATGATCATGGAAGTCTAATAGATGTCATCATGACGAAATTCGATCCTGATTTCCTCATTCAGTAGTTCAGTCTTAAATTGCCACAGACTCGTTATTCTGTTTCTGAATCTCTCCCTTAGAATGGCTGCCAATCAAGTTAATCTACTGAATATGAAGTTTCTATGATGAAAATCTAACTTGTTCTTTAGCTAAAAGAATCCATATTGGTGAACTTACCAAAGTCAAATATGAACCCAAACAAATGATAGAAATTTGAAAACTCACTGTTCCATAGCCCTTTGGTTTTAAATTGAATAAAATATCCCAAGACCTGTTCATGGAGTTCTGTGGAAGAATAACTGCTCAAGTTTTTCTCCCTGCTGTGAATTCACTCTCTTAAATGGCTACTTCTGAAGCCATTAGCGTTTTTAGTAATTAAATTTGAGTCACCAAGGAAGACTCCAAATTCAAGTACAGAGCTAATATTCATTGAATCACTGCTATTTGGCAAGCATTTTCCTAGGCACTTTAAATATGCTTTTTATTTAACAACTTTAATAGGTATGTATTATTTTCTCTCATTTGAAGATTAAAAAACCAAGGCCCAAAGAGGTCACACAAGCCATAGGTATATAGAAAGCCATTCTGACTCCATGTTCCTTCCATTATCACCAGTGTAAATCCCTCAGCTTATCCACTTTTATTTGGACGGTGCTGCAAAGAGCCTCAGCCAATTCTAGCATCTGGAACTTTCAAACTCCCCCCACAAGCTAATGTCATATTTGTTTCTGTGATTTGCTGTTAGTACATGAAATATTTTATATTATAAACATTTTACATTACAAACATTTTAAAGCGCAGTTTTGCATACAATAATACACTCTCATTTATTAGCTTCAAATAAATACTGCCTTATTTCATTTTCAGAATGAGAGGCCATCATGGATTCAATTCTTCCCCGTCTCTACTAAAAAATACAAAAAACTAGCCGGGCGAGATGGCGGGCGCCTGTAGTCCCAGTTACTTGGGAGGCTGAGGCAGGAGAATGGCGTAAACCCGGGAGGCGGAGCTTGCAGTGAGCTGAGATCCGGCCACTGCACTCCAGCCCGGGCGACAGAGCGAGACTCCGTCTCAAAAAAAAAAAAAAAAAAAATTAAAAAAAAAAAAAAAAAAGAATTACACATAGCTGAGATTTCTGTATCTTTTTCAAACTACATGCTCATGGTTACTCTACATTTCTTTCTTTAATATGGTTTTACTTTCAGAGGATTCCGAAAGGTTCAATTCTTAGGAACAATGTAATATAGTTGGGTAACTAATTAGAAATACTGAAATAAGCCTTTTATACTTTGTAATTTCTTTTTGTTCACAAGCATGATTTCTTTGACATGCACATACTCTTTTTAAAAAATTATTTAACAACTTTCTTATAACTTTATTACAGTATCTTATAGTTCATGTTTAGTAAAAAAAAAAAAGAGAGAGAGAGAACTAATAAGAAAAATTTTAAATCTCATTACCAAAAAATTACTGTTAATATCATATGCATATCCTGGTAATCCTTCCATATAGAGAAATACTTTTTTAAAACAAAATATGTAACATGATCTTGTATTCTCCTTTTCCACTTAATTTATCAGAGACCATATTGCATGTAATTAAATGATATTTTACATCACCGTTTAAGTGTCTTAGTATTTTATCATTTTAATAAAATATAATTCAATTCAATTAACCTGCTATTGTTGAAGATAAAGGTGTTACCAACATTTTGCCATTAAAATGGAATTGCTGATTCTTCATATGAAAGACTCACTCCCAACAGCACTCCTGGAAACGATTAATATATTCCATGTGCTAACAAAGACTGTCCATTATATTTGTTTAAAAATATTTGTCAATGTGATCATCAAACAGTAGTTCATTTAATTCACTTGTCCCACGTGCTCTCCTCTTGCTGAACTATAATTGCAACAGTGACCTACACCTCAGAGCAACAAAAGTGATTTGTGGTGAATCACGACCAAAATACATTTATCAGCCCTTCCCAGTCCTCAAAGTGGAGTGATAATGGGACTGGCAGCTCCGCTGACTCAATGAGGTAGACAGATTAAAAGAAAAAAAAAAAAAAGCACTTAGAAAAACAGATACTTTACAGAGAAAGGGCGCACATATGGCTAAGTGCACACCATGCAGCCGTCTCTCTCTCTTTTCTTTTACTGAACGGTGCTTTTACTGAATTGACAAAGAGGGCGCTGGGTTCATAAATAGACTCTAACAGCACTTTCAGAGCACTTCGGTTCAATTATCATGAATTAACTTTAAAAACAGCATTAACTTTTCAGCATATACAATGTGCCCAAAAAGAACAACATAGTTAGAAGTTTGTTCTCTCTCATTGAACTTTTCCCTTTTTTTGCTGGAAACCAGTAAGTAGCCTTCAAGAAAAGGCATCTCATTCCACTGATGGGCTGTCACTTAGTCGTCAGACCTGTGTAGTGTGTCCAAGACTGTCTCTGGCTTGAAATGGCTGCTTGATTGGACAGCTAGGATTTCTGAGGGAAGAGGACAGTCCATTTCTGGACAGAAATGTAGATAAAGAAGTGTGAGAGAATCATCAGTTCCCTGGCAACTTCACCTTGATGCTGTGGGTGTTCAGATCTACAGGGTTGAATCTTTAATCACTCAGGTGAAGATGATCAGTGATCAATTTATAATCCACAATTATAGTTTAGCAATTTATACTTTAATAATTCTGGAGTCAAAAAATTGCACATTTCATTCACAGGCCACCTTCTTGTCATCAATATACTTCAGAAAAGATCATAATTATGTTAAGCCAATTATTTAATTAAAGGGAATTATACCAGAATCAGTTAAGAGGCTTTTCTTAAACTATTCATCTCTGTATGTTTTACTATTTCACCTAGACTTTCTAGTGTTATTCAGCAACTGCTGACACAAGTATCGGTTCCCCTGTGATAGGAAGTGGCACTCCTCTACTGTGGTGACACAGATGAGAATGTGTATTAAAGTATCATGGCAAAGGAACAAAGTTGTTTCATGTATCATTCCAACCAGATTCTAGCAAGAGGCAATGCCAATAAATACTTATTAAGCACTTATTGTGTGTCAGGCATGAGAATAGATGATTTTATTTATTACTCACAACTATCCTATGATGTGATTAACCTAATTTCAAAGATGAGGAAAGAGAATGGAGTTCAACAATGTTTCCAAAAGTAGATGATTAACAAGAGGCAACATGGAACCCAATGCATGTCTCCTGAGTCTAACATCAAGTATTAAGTTAGTTTTATGCTACAGAATATATTGCCAAACACTTAGATCCACTAGCTAGAAGTGGCTTCCCAATTTGAAGATAAATTACTCCTTTACAGTTCTTTCATTTCTAATATGCCTTATTATCAGCCAGTCAAAGCACATCTTATTTTAACATTCCCTCAAGATTGGTGAGAATTTATGTGTGTGGGAGGGGAGGGGGCAGTGTTTCTGGAGGTCCTGCAATACCAGGTCAAGGCATGGAGTGGACAGAACAAGCTCCTATTCCTTCTCTCTGTTCCAAAAATCCATTAAATATATTGTCCTCAGATAAAGGCGATCTCAGATATTAAACTGATAAAGATAGATACTACACTTGATCTTAGTCAAAAGGTTGAGAAGTGATTGATAAGGAATCTTATATTGGTGATATTTTAGATAGTATCTGGAAGAAAACATAATCATTTTACTGAGATTTAAAAGATGCCTGATTCATTTCTAGGAGTCCATCAGCAATATATGCAATCTCAGCTTTTAGGTGGTAATATATCTGTAGATGCAAATCTCATCATTTGAATGGATTGTTAACTTCATTTTTATCAGGTGACAATTTTTAACTGAGTCCATAAATTCTACAGCCACATCTACAATGCCTATACACACTAAACTTTCCAATAAAGCTCTGATTACAAAAATTTTACACTTTAATCTTGTACTCTATTCTTTAAATTTGAATATGCAATGTTTTATAAAAATGTTATTTAGGAGTGATGCCCCTTTCTCATCAAGAAGAAAGTTGCAAAGGTGGGAAATAGCAGGATGAGAAATAAGACCTAATCTCTATATAATGGTCAGCCAATAATCAATAGATTACCACTGCATAATTTTTAAAAAGCAAGAGTACCAATTAATTAGCACATTTAATTCATCATTTTTAAAGTTTGTCACTAGTTTAGCAAAAGCCAATATTAATTTCTCAGCTATCTTTATTCCATTTTGGTGATTTACCACATACCATACAAAGAGATCCCAAACAACTGTATACAGGACATTTTACCAGCCTGTATCAGATTTGGCTTCTGCTGAATAGGACAATGCTTTATGCTTTAAAATAAAAGAGTGTTCCTCAGAAGCACACTTAATAGAGCAGACATTTTTTTAATTGTAATTATTATTATGACTAATAACATATCTTGGGGAAACATCTGCCACTAGTGATGAGTAGGACAGGATTCACTTATTATATGTCCTACCTTGTAAGTCCTTGAGCTCAGGAAAATGAACAAAGAAACTTTCAAACCTTGTTTCAACAAAAGGTTATGAACAGTTTGCTGTAATAAATTTTGATATTAACATGCAAGGTAAAATTCCGTAGAGCAAGAAAAATATAATATATTCTTATGAAATCAATAATTACAGTAACATCCTAAAATCTATTTTAAATAACTCTTTAATTTTACTAAACTAACTCAGGATACACTCAATGTATTCTCCTGTACTTGTCTGACCCCAGGTTTGCACACCGCTTTCTTCAAATTGGGCTTTCCACTTCCTACCCCTAAAATTTAAATATTTTTTTCATTCATTTTTCAATTATAGTTTTTTTTCTACATCTCCAGAACATGATATTTTGAATTAGTATATTCTCCACCTAGGGTCTCTTCAATTTTTTTGTTAGAAGTTCATGTATATGGGCCAGGCACAGTGGCTCATGCCTGTAATCCCAGCACTTTGGGAGGCCTAGGTGGGCAGATGGCTTGAACCCAGGAGTTCGAGACCAGCCTGGGCAACATGGCAAAATCCCATCTCTACAAAAAAATACAAAAATTGGCCAGGCATGATGGCACATGCCTGTAGTCTCAGCTACTCTGAAGGCTGAGGCAGGAAGATCGATCGAGCCTGGGAGGTCAAAGCTGCAATGAGCCATGATCATGCCATTGCACTCCACCCTGGATGAGAAAATGAGACCTTGTCTCAAAACAAAAGTTAAGTTCATGCATATGAATGAGATGAAGCACAGCACACTCAATCAGTTTTCTCTCACAGGGAGGAGTGTTTCTCTTCAGTTCCAACTGTTAGGCATGAGGAGAATCAGATGTGGATGATACGAAAAGGTCTTTGTTCATGTGCAATGATGTAAAATGTTTAACATCACTAAAAGCGACCCTCTCTAATCCTCTCAAGCCAAAATTTCTGCCACACTCACTCAATACTTTATAAATTACTTATAGCACATATCATGCTATATCAAGTAATTGAAATAAGAGAAACGGTCTCAGATGACAGAAAGCATATTCTATTCATCTCAGAATCATAGTTTTTAATAGGTGGCCTAAATTATTACTTGGGGTCTAACTAAATTATTTTTCTCAGATATTTACTCATAAAAAGTAATAGAAAAAACTTCCGGCTTTTGCTTAAAGAACAAGCTCGTGGAAAGACAGCAATGTGAACAGCATTAATACCATCAGGAAAAAAATGGGAAATGCTTTGAGAAGTGCAAAAGCTCTGCTGGATGTACTGTCTAGTACGTCTTTATCGGTTACTTCTGCCTTCCATTGTCTTCGAGCGATTTTATAACCCTGTAAATAGTAGAAAACTGATAATAATGCAAATTACTCCTCTATAGAAATGCAAATGGACTGAGTCCTGAGGAATGCAATTCTTTATTGCCTTGTGGACACAGCAGTTTTGCATGTATGTGTATATTCATTTCAGCTTTCCTTATTGCTCACATATATCTTTAAATACATCTGAATTAATTGTAACATCTTACTGGTTATATAATTAATTAATGAGTAAAAGTCTTGGGCATATGTCCATTTTATATTTGTACGTACCGTAATTTTATTTTTAAATTATCTTTTAACAATATACTTCTACTTGTGTTCCTAGCCACATAATTCAAGTTAAGTGTTTCCATAAACTTCATAAGTAGACCTAGAAACTTTATTCACTTTTTCAGGGAATAGTGAACATATGAAGCTCTTAAATAGTACCAGATCAGAATTATTTAATATACACTGTAAAAGGAAATTTATAAAATATTAGAATAAAGTATCTTTTAAAACACTATTTTGGCTACTAATGAGAACATAAGAATCAGTGTTTTTAAACCATAACCATCAATAAGAGAGGACAGGCCAGGCACAGGGGATCACGCCTGTAATCCCAGCACTTTAAGAGTCTGAGACAGGAGAATCACTTGAGCCCAGAAGTTTGAGACCAGCCTGGGCAACATAGCAAGACCCCTTATTTCAAAAAAAAAAATTACATTAAATTAATTAGTTGGTTGTGGTGGTGTGTGCCTGCAGTCAGAGCTACTCGGGAAGCTGAGGCAGCAGTAGTGGTTAAGCCTAGGAGTTAAAGGCTACAGTGAGTTATGATCTTGCCATAGCTACTCTAGCATGGGCAACAGAGCAAGACCTTGTCTCTTAAAAAGAGAGGACAGGCTGGGTGCAGTGGTTCACGCTTACAATCCCAGCACTTCGGGAGGCCGAGGCACGTGGATCACCCGCAGTCAGGAGCTTGGGACCAGTCTGGCCAACATGGTGAAACCCTGTCTCTACTAAAAATACAAAAAAAAAAAAAAACCCAAAACACCTTAGCTGGGCGTAGTGGGGCGCACCTGTAATCTCAGCTATTCGAGAGGCTGAGGCAGAATTGCTTGAACCCAGGAGGCAGAGGTTGAAGAGAGCCAAGATCACGCCACTGCACTCCAGCCTGGGTGACAAGAGTGAAACTCCGTCCCAAAAAAAGACAGAATTCTACTCCTATTCATGTTCCCCGAAAGGATATTCCAACATTTTCCAGATTCATCTCTTCTACTCCACCTAAACACTAAACAGGCCCATACATTGTTCTCTTATTTTCCCTCTGTAAATGAAGAATTCTTTAAAATTTTTTATACACTGTTTTTAACAAAGAAAACTAGAATTCTTCAGTGTCTGGCACTAATGGTCTACCTGTGAAAATCTTCATTTTGAGAAAGAATCAGCATAAGGGACACATCTCTCTTTTAGAGAGCTCCTGTATAATAAAATGTTAATCAGCAGATTCCAAAACCATTCTCCACACAATTAGGTTGATCATGATATCCTGGAAAATTTACAAAGAAGGAAATTAGTACTCTGTTCACTATTGCTTGGAGGGTACTCTGAGGCAGTTAACATAAGGTGTTAGAACTAGTGTGCATGCATGTGTGTGCGTGTGTGTGCGTGTGTGCAAGATACTCATAGTTATTTTCTCAGGTCCAGTTTTGCCACACTGGAAATAAACCTATCATTGGGAATTGTTTAAAACTGAAACATACTCTGCAATTTTATAAAGCACCCAGAGCACAGAAAAGGTGCTGCACAAAACTTTTTCCAATTTGCTTCATTAAGCCAATAAACCATAATGGTCCTTCTGGAGAAATCAAACTTTGCTGGACATAGCCAACCAGACTGAAGACAAGACGGGCTTATAAGTGTGCCTGAAGTATTGGCATATTTTCACTCTGCAAAACCTACAAAAAGTTTTCAAATTTATGTAAAGCTTCTAGCACAGACATATAAATATTGAACCACAGAACTAGCTGTTTCTACAATTTATTACTTGTTTCATCAAAAGGAGTTTTTGAAGGTCTCTTCATCTAATCCCAAGACAATAAAATTACCACAATTAATCTTTACACTAATAAACTGTTTCAATGCATATGTGTGAGTGGCCCAGGGAACCACAATTAAAAAACAAATTTGATCAACAGTTAGCTTTTCGGTAGTCAAATATTAAAGCCAAATGGTAGTGTCAACCTGTTACATTGTTTAACAATAAGTATTACACTATAACATGACAAAAAAAAAAAAAAAAGTAATCCTGAATGATTTTTTTCATTATGTAACTTGGCAGGTCATAAAATATTAGATGTATAATTTCATCTCTAGATAGCATTTCTAAGCAAACAAAGAATGTTCTCTTTCACCATGAGGTGGAAAAGGAGTCTGATTATCTCATGCATTCTGCTTTAGATGGACAATCTCTCTGAACAGCTGAATCATGAGACATTTCAAAGAGGCAGATGAGCTTATTATTCGAAACTTAAAGAAGGAGATAATGACTCAAGAGATGAATGTCCTGGGCTTCATTTTATGGGATTACCAACTTTAATTAATAGAAATTATCCAGCAGAACAAATAGCTACCTAATGCATAAGAATGCTCCTAAAAAAAAGTCTAAGACAATGAATTCAGTCCTTGCTAACTAAGCACAGATAATTATAAAATGGAGATAGGGGTTATAGGCCTTGGCCTAATATATTTATTTTGTAAGAAATGGACTTGTACTCAGCTAATTAATATAGGCAAGTTCAAACTGTATTGCAAAAATTATGTGAGGTTTAATGAAAATAATTTCAATTTGACCTGATTGCTATGTGTTTGACAGAAGAAATAAACATATGTAGTTATCTTAGTCAGTAACAAAATAATCTCTATTTTTATTTAGATGATGGTCTTTGAGCTCAGAAGCTGTGTTTGCTGACCCGTACCCCCACTTGAGGTAGACTTTCTTTCCTGATCAATAAGGAGTGACATCAAAGAGCATAGATTTACAGAAAGAAGAAGACATAAAATTAACTATTCCTTCTTTGATCTTGTAGTTTCCTGATAATTATCAAGTAAGAGGGCACTGTTACTTTGTTCTTATAACAAAGAGAACCACTTATAAAGGTCAGTAAAAGGATGGACAAGTTACATACTGAAAAAAAAGTGAGAAAGTTAAATTAAAAAAATGATTTAAAAGTATACATTTCAACTGATGAAAAGAAGAAAGAGTCCAAGGGCAATAATGCTGTGTGAGTTATTTTAAAATAACTCAAATGAATCAGGGAATCATGCTGTTTCAGGCACGATTCGAATCATTGTTTTTAGGACATTTATGAAAGAGCTCTTTTATTGTTTATAGAGAACATACATTTGAACTGAATTTCAGTATCAAAAACGCATGGTTTATACATATTTCACAACATAACCTAAACAAACATTGCTTTAGTAAAATGAAATAAATATAAAGTGTCTCCACAGAGTTTTATTTTGGTCGAGTAGAAGAGATGATAGTCTTCCACATCAAATTCATATTAAGAAATATTACTTTCAAAAATATATAGTGGTTTCTGTAAATTTAACAAAAATACCTACTCCAGACTAACTGACAGACTAATAAAATCAACAGTGTTTTCAGTACTATACAGCGAATATTTATTACACAATTGGAGATGCATTTTCATTCACAGAAATACTGTAAAACTACTTAATTGACCTCCTGCCATTGCCAATGAGAAGATTTCATTCATAAGCCCAATTCATTTAATTATTTATACTTAAAATTGAATTAAAGTTTATTTCCTAGTTCCACCACTGTCAAAGGGAATTGAATATACAACTAAATCAAATTGAACTCTGTTGGCGTATATAATTAATTGGCTTAGAAATTATCACCAAGATGGTTAAACCCAATATAAGAAATGTTATCAAAAATGATAACATAAGGATATAATAATTTCATTAGTGTTGAAAATTTCTGATGAACTCAAAGCCCATGCCGTAAAATTACCCATTACTTTTCCTTTAAAAACAATTTGTAGTTCAGTAATTAACTCTACTTAGATTTTAACAACCTAAAAAACAAAAATAAAATGAACCTTTCCCCAAGTTCCAAACAACACAGAGTTAATAATGTTCTAATTTAAGTGGGGGAAAATGAGATTCAATCTCATCTGTTACTTTTTAGGAGTTTTGAGCTTGTTTATTGACTACTATAAATTCTGACTGGAATCCTTACAGATATAATCATCATGTGACTAATAGAAGCATCAGGTTTTTTTCAAAATGAGAATTTTTCATTTAAAATAAAACTTTATCAAGTCAATAGTGTTCAAGCCACTAATAAGCTAGTTTGGCAAACAGCTATATTACTCATTTACAATAAATTATGGTAAATAAGCTCCAATATAGACTTTAAAAAAATATTTTATTTTTAATAATACAGATTCAATATAGAAAAATTTTAAAACATAGAAAATTGTTAAAAAAAGCAAATCTCATCACCCAGAGATACTCACTGTTTACATATGGCCATTGAAGAGAGCAATTTAAATTGTTTCATTTTGAATAACATCATTTTGGGGATGGTAAGCAGTTTCAGAGTCTAGGAATTTCCCTTAAGGGAATTTTCGTTCTACAAAGGGCCACTTCTGCAAATCTTTTAGTTAATCAGGCATTTGGCTGGTACTTTTACTGGGAAAACTTGCTTCAGATTGAGTTAGTGGTTTTTTTTGCAGTGTTACAAATTGGTTCTATTGGTAGGATTGTCATTTATAGAGTTAGAAAATACTTTGTTCCTTAAACCTACATTTGGATTACCCTATAATAAAATTAATTTTTATTCTTTAGTGCATAGTGTGCTATCATATAAGCATTTGGTCACTAAAAAATTAGGAATTCAGTCATGGCAGGAAGGACATGTCACCCTAATCAACCCTTAACTTTACAATCCAGGGGATCACAACCTGGATGGGACTGCATCCACAGTAAAATATTTAAAACTGAATGATATAGGCTTTGCAAAGAGTAGCATAAATATTATAATTATGGAGGTTTTAGGAATCCATGCATTTTCCTTATGAGAAGAAATACCCTATGCAGGAGATAAATATATCCACCATCCAGCATCCTGGATCAGGACATTCATGGGGGCTGGACTTTAGGCAAATAAATGTCTTCCTCCTCTCTCTATAACTGTAGTGTATTGGGGTTCAGACTTTAGATATGAACTTTTCTAGAAACTGTTTCTGGAAGTTGAAGTAGTTTAGTATATGGGGACCTCATGAGAAGGCAGATATGAAGTAATATTTAGGCGTTAAGTACAATGAGCCACCATTGACAGAAACAAATTTGTGCTTCAGTTCTACTATTCCCATGCCTTATTAAAATCTGGAATGATTATGTTGTGGGTATTAGTGAGAGCTGGGACCCAACTCCAAGACTAGAGCAGCAGCACTGGTCACAATAACCAGCAGATGGCAGCGAGCCTCTGAAGAGTGGAGAACTCACAACAGTCCATCAACAGCAAGGTCAAGACACAATGTCCACAACAAAGGCCAAAGAGGAACCTGTTACAGAGCGTGGGTAGACTGCCCTATGAGAAATTCTCAAAGATAACTCAGAGACCTGTAAGGGCCCCTCTGGCAGGTTGGTTGGTGTGTAGAAATAACATATAATCACATTATAAAGACCTAGGCAAGTGAGGCTGATGGCATATGGGAATGCATGTATAAATGTGTCATATTTACTTTCAGCTTTACATTCTGCTTTTTCTTTTAATAAGATTAGTTTCTATATATATAACTGAATTGTCATTGAATATATAATTGTCATATATATATAAACACACAATGTCACATTTGATACATATATGCACATCTATATCATATATATGTTGAGCATCCCTCATTCAAAAATCCAAAATACCCCCAACTCCAAACCTTTATGAGCACTGACCTGGTGCCACAAGTAAAAAATTCCACACCTTATCTCATGTGATGTGTCTCATTCAAAACACAGGTGCACAACACACAGTTTATTCAAGTGTCCCCAATGGGGTTATAATACAGTGCACAGTAACCTTTTAATAAAAACACAGCATTGCAGATTGAGACTGAAAGGCTACCCTTGTTTGCCGTCACTGTTGTTTAACAGCTGATAGGATATTCTAGTGATGCTACTGTGCTGCTTAGTTACCCTGAACACATTATTTTTTCACTTGTATTAATGGCATGCTATATGTTTTACTGTTAAATATTTAATGTGTGAATAAGTGTAAGAAAATGATTGCTTATCTGAAGATGAATTAAGAATCATGAATTACAGTGATGCCAAAAAACCTGGGTGGCTGAGACAGTGACTTTGCTTTTTGTTGGCTAACTGTATACAAATTTTGTTTCATCCACACATTTTTGAAATATCACACAAAATTACCTTCAGCTATGTGTATAAAATATATATGAAACATAAATAATTTTTGTGTTTAGACTTGGTTTCTATCCCCAAGGTACCTCATTATGTATATACAAATATTTCAAAATCCAAAAAATCTGAAATCAGAGGCATTTCTGGCCCCAAGCATTTTGGATAAGAGATACTCAACCTATATATGTCATATAAATATATGTTAATATATAACATGAATACATGTATGAAGATATAACTGTCATAAATATATATTTTTATTGGTTGTGTAATATTACTTTGTACAGATACTTTGAATACTGCAATTTAATCATTTCCTCTTATTGCAAACTTAAATCATTTTTTCCTATTAAATAATTTGGCTATATATATATCTTTGAACATAAATATTCTTCAACATCTGTGATTATTTTCCTACCTGAATCAGCATTACCAACTCTGCCTAAGAGGAGTACTCTAAGTCTATATGTAGAACAGGAAATACTGATATCGAAGGAGAAAAAAAAAATAGTATGCTGTGCATATAGGGCCTGAAGGGAAAACAGGCATTGAGGCAACTCCTTACTCTCTCATAACATGCAATGGTATTTTATTTCTGTTCCTTTCAGTCTTCTCTATTCTCCTGGATTTCTCTGCAGAGTCACTTTCTTTGCTTACCTATGATTCTTGTTTCCTCAAACCCAGTTTTTGTATAGATTCAGCTTCCTTGCAGTAACTCAAGCCCCAGATTAAGACCAACTTTCTTCTCCCTCCACCTAACTGGAATAGGTTCATATTACTTAGTCAAGAGCTCACACTAAAATATCCAGTTGGTACGCTGGTATTATTTGAGATCACTACCAGTCCAATCATTTGTAGGCATCGTCTTGTCTTTTAACGCTGTTCCTACCAGCTGCTGTGACTCATTCTAAATCTGCTAAAAGGCAAAACTGGGTATCAACTAAAATTGGATTGAACGTTTACAATATTCTATCTTCATATGTTAGGGAATTATATTCTTCATTTGTTTGAGTCTGAACAAATCTACAACAATTTCTGGAAGACATTATTACTTATTGAATATTAGGGATAATCCTGGATTTTTCCTGTAATTTAGAAGAGACTCATATCTTCTAGTGGGTGTAGACGTGTGGTCTTCTAAGTTCTCTATTTTGTTCCATTGGTCTATGTGTATGTTTTTGTACCAGTACCATGCTGTTTTGGTTATTGAAGCCTTGTAGTATGGTTTGAAGTCTGGCAGCATGATGCCTCCAGCTTTGTTCTTTTTGCTTAGAATTGTCTTCGTTATATGAGCTCTTTTTTCATTCCATATGAATTTTAAAAGTTTCTTTTAATTCTGTGAAGAATGTCAATGGTAGTTTAATGGAAATAGCATTTAATCCATAAATTGCTTTGGCAGTATGACCATTTTCACAATATTGATTCTTCTATCCATGAGCATGGAACGTTTTTCCACTTGTTTGTGTCATCTCTGATTTATTTGAATAGTGGTTTGTAGTTCTCCTTGAAGAAGTCCTTCACTTCCACTGTTAGCTGTATTCCTAGGTATTTTATTCTTTCGTGGCATCTGTGAATGGGAGTTCATTCTTGATTTGGCTTTTGGCTTGCCTGTTGGTGTATAGAAATGCTAGCAATTTTTGCACATTGATTTTGTATCCTGAGATTTTGCTGAAGTTGGTTATCAGCTTAAGAAGTTTTTGAGCTGAGATGATGGGGTTTTCTAAGTATCAGATCTGGTAATCTGCAAACAAAGACAGTTTGACTTCCTCTCTTTATATTTGAATATGCTTTATTTTTTTTGCTTGTCTGATAGCCCCGACCAGAACTTCCTATACTGTGTTGAATAGGAGTGGTGAGAAATGGCACATTCTTGTCTTGTGCTGGCTTTCAAAGGGAATGCTTCCAGATTTTGCCCATTCAGCATGATATTAGCTGTGGGTTTGTCATATATAGCTCTTATTATTTTGAGGTATGTCCCCTCAATACCTAGTTTCCTGAGAGTTTTTAATATGAAGGTTGTTGAATTTTATCAAAGGCTTTTTCTGCATCTATTGAGATAAACATCTGTTTTTTGTCTTAGTTCTGTTTATGTGATCACTCACAGTTATTGATTTGTGTATGTTGAGCCAACGTTGCTACTTGGGAATGAAGCCTATTTAATTGTGATGGATAAGTTTCTTGATGTGCTTCCGGATTCAATTTGCCAGTATTTTATTGAGAATTTTTGCATCAATGTTCATCAAGGATATTGGCCTGATGTTGTTTTTTGTTGTTGTATCTCTGCCATGTTTTAGAATTTTTACGTTGATTCTATTACATTTTCTAGATAAAGAATCACATTTTCACAAAATGATAATCTCGTAACTCCATTTCAATAATTTTACGTCCATTCTGGCCTCTGATCAGAACTCCAGAATTGGATAACCAACTGGTCACTTGAATCTCTACTTAAGTGCTTAATAAATATATTAATCATAAACCACATTTTCTCATCCCTAAGGATTTCCTTTCATTAAATGATATTACTATCCATCAAATTTCTTAGCCCAAATCACAGGAGTTATCTTTGATTCCTCTTTGATTCTTCAGATCTTCAAATCAATCAGTCTGACCTGTTTTTTATCCTCCATAATGTATCCCAGTTGAAACATTCCCACCCTTTCTGCTCTGCCCATCTCACACCAAGTCACATTTATTTCTCCTTTGAACTACTATAATAACCTCCTTACTGGCTTCCCTTTTTTTGTACCCCTCATGCCCCACAATAAAATGGAGCAACCAAGGTTACCTTTCTAAAATGTAACCCCAGATCAAGCCAAACTCCTTCTTAACATCCTCAAATAACATCTCATTTTTCCACACTGGAGAAAAAAAAAAATCTAATGTCCATAAACAGGCAAAGCTATGAGCTGTAAGGCACCAGAACCCTCCTCTGTAGCAAAAATGTCTTAAGAGCACAAATCTCTCCGTCAAGGAGGAGAAGGAGGAAATGGACAGAATTCTGGTATGCCTTCAGTGTCCTCATTCCTGATGTTCCTGATGCAGATATACCTCTTCATTCATACATCATATTACTCAGTTACTTAGGCTAATACAATCTTCATTGCTGCTGGAGCTACTCTGAATTGGGTTTCTCTTGTAATAGAATCTCAAAACCACTCTAACTGATATATTCTGTTCTGGGCAGAATTTTTAGAATTAGAAAAAGAAAGCCCTTTCCTTCGTTCTTCTTGAGTAATTTCTAACAAGTATTAGTTTTTCTTTAAAATACAATAGATAAGAAGGTTTTTAGAAACATGGCAGAGTGAGAAGCACCTGAAATCTGTCTCCTCACTGAGACAAAAATGGTACAGGCAAAATCTGTTTGATGTAACTGTTCGGACTTGGGAGTATACTGAAGGCTTGCAACTTCCAGGGTAAGGCTGAAACCAAAAACTGAGGTAAATTTAGGTCAATTTCATCTATTCCCATAGTAGCCGCTACTCATTCACTACCCCTTAGCCCTCTGGCAGGCAACTGTGCATGTGCTCCAGGAGCAGCTTGTATACCACTTGCAGGAGCCAGGGGAGGCACAAAAAATCCTGTCCTCCAAGTACCATGGATTTGTGCTCTGATCACTAATTGCTGCTTCTGATCAGAGCTGCACACAAAGAGGCAGTGGCTATTGTTGTTGTAGCTACCTTTTGTTGCAAGTTGCTCCTCATTTGGTTGAAGTGATTTGCAAGAAATTTTAAAAGGCAGTGCCAGTGTCTTTTTTCCTTCTAATTTTTCCCTTTGCCCCCTTTTGAGAGCCATACACTAAAGACTAGGACATTCAAAAGCAGTCACATGTACAGGGGGAATCAGAAAGTTACTGCACTTGTGCACTTGTCCAGGGGAAGGCACAGTCTGAGAAAAGACCTGAGAAGACCTTCATTTTACACACTAGGTTGACGCTCGGCACGGAAACAGTCCACACCAATAAAAAAATAAATAAACAAACAACAACAAAACAAACAAAAACCAGCAAACCCTGGGGAAGGAGGATAATCTGATATCTAGAGTTATCATATTACTATACTCAAATATTTAGTTTTCTACAAGGCATACAAAGTATGGCCAATTCAAATAAATGAATAAACAAAAAGAAACTTCCCCTGAAACAAACAAACAAAAAAACCTGATGACAGATCTACCAGAAAAAGTCTTTAAAACAACTGTCTTAAAGATGTTCAGAGAACTAAAGGAGATGTGGATAATGTCAAGAAAATGATGTATAAACAAAATGGAAATATCAATAAAAAGACAGAAAATCTAAAAAGAAAGAAAAAGTTCTAGAGGTTAGAAGTACAATAACTGAAATTAAAATCTCATTAAAGGAATTTAAAGGCATATTTGAGCAGGCGGAATAAAGAATCACTAAACTTGAAAATAGAACAATGGAAAATATTAAGTCTGAGGAAAAGAAATAAAAAGATTGCAGAATAATGAACAGAGCCTTAGAGTCCTGTGGAGCATATCAAGTGGACCAACATATGCATTGTGGGAGTTTCAGAAGGAGAAGAGAGAGAAAAATGGTTAGGGAAACTATTTTTAAAAATAATGGTCAAAATCTTAAATTTGATTAAGGACATGTATATAAATATCCAAGAAGTTCAACAAACTCAAGTAAAAAGAACTAAAAGAGAACCACATTGAGATACATTAAAATTAAACTGTCAAAAACCAGAGACAAAGAGCAAATTTTGAAAGCAGGTTAGTCTTTTACATGACTAATCATATGTAAAAGATGCTCAATAAGATTATAAACAGATTACTTATTAAAACATTTGGGAGCCAGAAATCAGTGGGCTTATATATTCAAAGGGCCACGGAGCGGGGGGAGGGAAACACACATTCAACCAAGAATACTATATTTATCAAAACTGTTCTCCAAAAGTGAGGGAAAAGCTAAGACATTCTCAAATAAACAAAAGGTGAGGTAGTTTGTTACCACTAGACCTGCTCTGCAGGAAATGCTAAAAGGAGACCACAAGTTGAAATGAAAGAACAGTAGAGAGTAACTGGCAACTTTATGAAGCAAACAAATCTAATTACAAGTAAATCACTGCAATTATAAAAGCTCTATATGGTGTATCCATTTACAGTACTAGTTCTTGTCCCAAAATTGGGTCCAGTAATTGCTTCTGGCAACCTAGTGACTGACTAGGTGACAGCAATAAAAGTAACAAAGTAATGAGAAAATGAACTATAAGCGTCTTAAGGACTGATAGCAGGGACAGCTAATAATAGTATGGTAATAATAATGCCTGAAGTTTGGGGATGGCAATACCTACAGCTGGGGTATAGGAAGAGAGAAAAACTAATAGACTGTCCTTTCTGTGAGGCTGCCATATTTTTTATTGTTTTTGAACTGTGAGGTGGTGCTAGATGCTTTCTACAATTTGATTTGTATGTGTGTGTGTGTGTCCTGCGGTGACATTTTATGACATATCATATATTTATTTATGAGAGTTTTTCTTTTTTTCTTTTTGTATTTCTAGAGATGGCCTTTCACTATGTTGCTCAGTTGGTTTTATATTTTGAGATGGGCTGTCACTATGTTGGTCTTGAACTACAGGCTGCAAATGATTTTCCTGCCTTGGTCTTCTGAAGTACTAGGATTATAGTCATTAACCATCATGCCCAGCCACAGTTTCTTTAAAAATGTTTTTTCCTGTCATTAATTTTTAAAATTTTAGCTTTATTTTTTGGTGAAAAAATTTGAAACTTTCTTTAATTTATAAATTTAAAATTGAATACATTTATGGTGTACAATATGATGTTTTGAAATATGTATACATTGTGAAATGGCTAAATTGAGCTAATTAACATATGTATTACCCAATGCACCTAATTTTTGATGAGAATACTTAAAATCTACTTGTCAGCAATTTTCAAGTAGATAATACATTGTTATTAACTGTAGTCACCATATAGTATAATAGATCTCTTGAACTTATTTCTCCTATATAATTGAAATTTTGTATCTTTTATTCAACATCTACTCAACCTGTACCCCTACTCCCAAGCATTGGTAACCACCGTTCTATTCTCTGTTTCTATGAGTTTGAATTATTATTATTATTATTATTATTATTATTATTTTTGATTCAGGGAGTATATGTGTATTTGTTACATAGATACATTGCATAATGCTGGGCTTTGGGCCTCTATTGAATCCACCATCCAAATAGTAAACATAGTATCCAATAGGCAGAAAACCTAATAGAGGTAGAGGTGAGACAGATCATAAGAAGGATTAGAACTTGAACCAAAATTATCAGGAAGCTGATCAAGGAAAATAGGTTCAGATTGAAATGGATGAAAAACACCGACAATGAATGGAATGACTCAATAAACTTGAATTTCTATTTTTACAAAAAATTACTGACATTCAAAGTTCCAAGTGGATAACTTCTAGAATCGTTGAAGTCCTAGCAAAATTGTTTCCACAAGAATAAATACTTCTACATTAGGATTCTATACATTCCTGCTATTCAGATTGCTATCCACAGGGTGATAATTTCAACCAAAGGAAACAGAAAGGGTAACAATGTGTATGTTATAAAAAATAATGTTTAAATATGGTTTTAGACAATTTAACACATTCAGAGGCACATTTAATAAATTACCTCTTCATAAATATTAGGAGTATTAAATACTAAAATGTAATTATTAATAAAAGTCCCAGTTCTGGACTTTTAGAATTAGGATGGCTTGACTGATGCAAAACAGTGTGGGTTGTAATTATTGTGTCCTTTGATGTTGCATTCACATATTAATTCTATGAGGCTGTTCATCTGATTCTTGGTTAAATGACAACAAAAATAATTTAGGGTAATGATGAAAAAATCTTTGACAGTTCAAGTTATTAAACACTGAAATAAGTTTTAAAAAAAGAGATTACTGAATCATTTTCTCTCAAAGCCTAAAAGAAAGCATAGATTCCCATCTCACTGGGATGACTTAATAATAGCAGCTTTTATGGGAGACAGATGGAGGCGCTGAATAACTGCCAAATTCTTTCAAATATGATGATTCAAATCCCATACAGTTTTAAAAAGTCTTTCAGTTGTGTGACAAAGTTCTTCATAGGCACCAGAAATCTACGTCTGAAAGCCACTGTAGGGTATTGGTGCTCATCACTTTGTATTTTCATTTATAACTCAAAGCCATATTTGTGTAATGAAGAAATGAGGAAGTAAAAAGGAACAAAAGAAAAGAAGAAATTAAAAGATATTTATTACCTTTTTCAAATTTATCTACTTGGACCTATACATAATCAGATCTGGAAGTAGTATTTCA
Source organism: Theropithecus gelada (assembly GCF_003255815.1). Taxonomy (NCBI): domain Eukaryota; kingdom Metazoa; phylum Chordata; class Mammalia; order Primates; family Cercopithecidae; genus Theropithecus; species Theropithecus gelada. Next base: position 122,500,874 of record NC_037669.1, read on the forward strand.
TGAGCACAAATTACAAATATATAGGATTCTGTATTTCTGCCTGTGGTATATAGGCTATCCTTCACTGTATTCTTCTACATCAAACACTACCGATATAATTTTATTTTGGTACAAGTTTACTTTGAATTAAATGATAATCAACAGATACGCAATTAGGGGAGAGAGAAGGAACTCTATAAGTAACTGCCAAAAATAATAAAATATCTTAACCTGACCTTATAACATGGATACTTAATAATTTCAGATTAAATCCCAGAAATCTTCCTTAAGTGAAATCATCATAGACTACCCTACAAAAATTTTAAATTATTTTCGTAAGGAACTGATGTAAATGTTTACCTTAATTACTCATAAGCATTCCATGTATCCTTTTAAAATAAAATTTGAAATAATTTTACTGGTTTATGGAGAGTATTAAATTCTTCTAACAACAATTTTCTTCTTCTTAGCTCTGGCATCTTTTTTGTACACACTAAGTGCTTGAAAATTTATTGTTAAAAAGATATAACATCCATATCTGAGATTTTGATCTTATCAATTTACTAGTTAATTAAGGGAAGATAAAATCCAACTTTAATAATACCAATAAAATGATTAAAAACTGTGAACTGCTTTGTGACTTAAATATTAACTTGAGTCACAAAGACAATATAAATGCAAAGGCAAAAACTGAAAGAAAAGGGATTTCAAAGAATAAATAATTTCAGGTTCTTAGTGAAGTTACGTAATGAATTACAAACGATGTATTGCTTTTTGGAAAAACAGGAAGAAAAGAAAGAGAGAAGGAAGGGAGGAAGTGGGAAAGGGAGAAAGTAGGGAAGGGAGGGAGAGAGGGAGGGAGGAGGAAGAAGGAAAGGAAGAAAGATGATGCATCTTAAATCACTGAAGTTTTAGGTACAAGAAATATATAATTTGTTTAGCAACTTTAATATATACTGTCATCTCAGATGGCTTCTTGGAAGCAAACAAATGACTTGTAAATCTTAAGTACACAAAGCTGCCTGTGAACATGCAATTGCAGTGACAATACATAAAACACCACAGAGTAAATGGTGCATCACTCTGATTCAGTGCTTGCTGTCATTTTCACAAAGATACATACACAACCAAAGGCAATGTACAAGTGATTCTGGAAGAATATTGAAGAGGCTCTGAGCAAATATACACAGCTATATAAATCCACTCTCATCCGTAGATAATTTAGAAGCAGAAATAAACCATGTTATTATAACACAATGTAGCTACTCTTGCTACCATAAAGACAATAAACATCAAAAAGACACTTTGAATGGTTCTATGAAGTCATAATGGAAATGACTTTCATATGGAAAATGCTCAAGCACTGTTTTCAAAGATTAATTCACTTGAAATTGATTTATTTAAAACCATTTCCAATTCCTGCATCCTGACATGCTTGGTTCTTGGTCATTAAGCAACGAACCCTTTTGATGTTAGCCCACATAATCACATTAGTGAAACTGAAATGTACAGCAAATAATTTTATTAAAAAGTGTAACCACCAAGAGACAATGGAAATTAAAAGCATTTCTACCCAATCACTGAAAATTATATTCTCAGTAATTCCCTGGGTTAAAATGCCCAAAACTACAGCATCTGTGTACCAGTATTTAAAATGAAGCAAACAGCATTCTATTACCACTGGCTGGTAATGTACATAGAAGTCTATTGTTAAGTAAGAGAAATTGATTAATATGAATAAACTTGATTCAACTCTGTGGAATATTATCTCAGAATTATAGCAGTGGCCAAGAGTAGGATTTCAGGACCAGGGCAACGTAGGTGTCTTTGTTTTGCCACTTCCTCATTGTGTGACTTCTTGGAAAAGTTACAGAAATCATTGTAAGTCTCAGTTTTTTCTCCTCCTTAGAATGAGAGACAATTGTTGTGTCTACATTGTAGGCTTGATGAGAGAATTAAAAATAATAATGTGTATGGAGCACTGATGGCAGAGCCTGGCCTAAAGAAAGCACTCAATTACAAAGTTAAAATACTATGATTATTATTATAAACCCAATTTTTCTATGAGACAGAATAAGTAACAAAATTTCAGTAACAATGTAAGAACTGAAATGCAAAGTTCCACAGAGAATTTTTTAGTTTCTTTCTTCAAGAGTTCTTCAATAATCTAGGGGCAAAATTATGTTACAGAAAGCAAAAAGAGGTGAGTGAGGGAAAAAGAAAAAAAAAACTAGCAAGGAAAGAAATACTGGCCAAGCATCTGTGTCCTATGTAATAGCCCCCATATCAGGCACTCATACATCACCTTGTTTAATTTTTGGAGCAATCTGATATTTGTTGCATGCATAAGGAGCTTCCAAGAAAAGAAACCAGAATTTTAACCAATGCTCCTTATCCTACCCCACGACGCTTCCAGGAAAGACATTATAAATACTTAATACTGATAGTAACAATAAGTTATAAGGAGGGGGGACAGGAAAGTGCTGAGTAGAGAAGGGTGGGATCCCTGCTGAGGGCTCCACCCTTGGGCCTGTGCCCATAGACCTAAGTGAGAACAGGCACTCCTGTTTTCATGCCCAAATGTTGCAATTTCCAAGAAAACTCTGGTCTGCCATGCCCCCCATCCTGTGCCCCTATAAACCTGAGACCTTAGTGGGCACAGATACAAGCAGTTGAACATTGAAAGGAGCAGAGGAACAGACCAACAGACACCAGTAGATACCAGCAGACCAGCAGACAGGCAGACCAGTGACAACAAAATGATTCAGCAGAGAAAGAGAAGAGGAGTGACTTCTGGATGCTGAAGGGAACTTGGCTGGGGGTGATCAGAGAAGAGTCCAGCCACAGGGTGGCCCAACTCCAGGGGAAGACTACCTTCCCACTCCATACCCCTTCAAGCTCCCCATCCATCTAACTGAGAGCCACCTCCACCACTCGATAAAACCTTGCACTCATGCTTCAGGCCCACGTGTAATACAGTTTTTCCAGTACATAGGTCAAGAGTTCAGGATACAGAAATCTGTCACACTGGCCCTCTGCCCTTGCAATAAGGCAGAGGGTCTACTGAGCTGATTAACACAAGTCATCTGCAGACAGCAAAGTTCAAAGAGCCCACTGTAACACATGCCCACTTGGGTTTCAGGAGTTGCAGACACCCACCCCTAGATGCTGCCATGGGTTTGGAGCCCAAAAGCACTCCCCACTGCCTCTGCACCTGCCCATCTGCATGCTTCCCCTAGGGGTTTGAGCACTGAGGTGACCAAAGGAGCAAGCCACACCCCGCCGCACATTGTGCCAGGGGGATTAGGGAATCCTGTTTCAAGGGGGATTAGGGAGCCCTGTTTCATAAGGACTATATCAAATGAATTTTTGAAATTCACAAATCTTACATGCAATAACAGAGATCAATCTATCCCCTAATGTGGTCAACATTAAAGGTATTGCCTAAATAATTAACTATAAAATTGTAAAGGAAAGCTCAACTTGTAATAGCATTATATTCTGGGAAGAGATGTTTAGCAGCAACAAAAAACAAAAGGTAGAAAGGGTATACTAGATCGGTGTTCCATTGAGTGTGGTCCATGAGCCATGTGCATGAATTACTTGGTGTGCCTTCTGGGGCAGATCTGCCAACAAGAAGCTTAGTCAAGCTTAAGCTTCTAGGATACTTAACTGTGACACTGTTCCTAATTTTATCCTTGTGGTTTTGTGTTATTTTTCTTTTAGAACAACCCCCTAAACTGGATTGGGTCCTAGACCTACAAAACTTAAATTTTTCTCCTCTTTCTGCCTGTTAAAATGCAGATTCATGGGTCCCCTGTCAGATATTAATCAGGATCTCTGGGAGTGGAGCCTAAAATATCTTCATGTTTAAATAGAAGACCCCAAGTGATTTTATAGTAACATGACATTTTTTAAAAAATTATTTTTAATAATATGTACATATTAAAATTGTACATATTTATGGGGTACAATGTCATATTTCAATGCAAGTAAGAATATTACATCTTGAGAATCAATGTCCTAGAGACATACTATGAATTACAGAATACTGAACACTGGATATTTATTCATTTAATTGCCAACTCTCCATTATTCACATTTCAGCAATGTAAAAAAAACCATCATGCTAACTTTTATTTACATATCACTCTTTCTCGAACTTCTGACCTCAAGTGATCCACCCGCCTCAGCCTCCCAAAGTGCTAGGATTACAGGCAAGAGTCACTGCGCCCAGCCTACATATCACTCTTTGTATTGGTATTTATATTTGACTAAGAGTTGCTTGTTGTCATCAGTTTGATTTGTCCCCCCATAAAAGACATGTTCACCCAGAACCTGTGAATGGGACCTTATTTGGAAAAAGGATCATTGCAGATGTAACTAAGTTAGAAGGTATAATGGAGGTGGTGGGAATATTGTCTTTTTGGTTAGGAAAGATGGAGGAGAATGTAAATATTGAATAATATTAGATGCACAATTTAAAAACATTAGAATAAAAATGTTTAAAAAATTTTGGAATCACTAATGAAAAACAAGATAAAAAATCCAAATCACAAAACAGGATAAAATATTTTTAAATTGTCAATTTTTTAAAAGCTCAATAACTTGAATCAAGCAAGAACAACAAAGATGGCAACCAGAAAACATAAAATAGGATATAATATTTTTAAAAAATAAATTCATCTATGTGTCGATTGTAAAGATAGAAATGAAACAAAATGGCACAGAAAGGTTGAAATAAAAGGATAGAAAAGATACATCAGACAAATGTGGAAAGAAATAAAAAGTAAATATAGCAATACAGTCATCCCTCGGTATCCACATGGGATTGCTTCCAGAACCCTCTTGGCTATCTATAACCACAGATGCTCAAGTCCCTTATATAAAATGGCATAATATTTTCATATAACCTAGGCATATTCTCCCATATAGTTTAAATCATCTCTAGATTCCTTGTAATATATAATACAATATAAATGCCGATACGGTTTAGCTATATCCCCACCCAAATCTCATCTTGAATTCCCATGTGTTGTGGGAGGGACCACTGGGAGGTAACCGAATCATGGGTGCAGGTATTTTCTGTGCTATTCTCATGATAGTGAATAAGTCTCATGAGATCTGATGATTTTAAAAGGGGGAGTTTCCCTGCACAAGCTTCTTCTCTTGTCTGTCGTCATACGAGATGTGACTTTGGCATTCCACCATGATTGTGAGGCCTCCCCAGCCACGTGGAACTGTAAGTCCATTAAAACCTCCTTTTCTTCCCAGTCTTGGGTATGTCTTTATCAGCAGCATGAAAACAGACTAATATGAATGTTATTTAAATCATTGTTATACAATATTGTTATATTAAAAATATATAAAATACTATAATATTTAATATTGTAATATTTGTAATACTGTAATATATTTTAATAACTTGCAAAATAAAAATACAATAAAATACAATTATAAAATATTTTTAAAATATTCTTTAATATTTAATAGTTTTTAAATAGTTTAATAGTTTTTAAATATTTTTTATTTTAGGTTGGCTGGATGAAGAACTTGTGGATAGGAAGGGATGACTGTACTAATAGTAAATTCAAGAACAAGAAAAGATATGTAACAATTAAACATACAATTCACCAAAAATATATATAATTAACTTTTTACACCAAATAATGTAGAACTGAAATATGCAAAACTAGGTATACAAGAAAGATTTGACAAATTCACAGTAATACTAGGGTATTATAACCCATACTTGTCAGAAAGTGACCGATCAAGTAGACAAAAAATAAGCAAACAAATAAATTTGAATATGAGGTAACCTGTCAAATATGATGAAATACACACACACCATACTTCTTTGAAACCAAGAAACACAATACCACATAATATTTGCAAAAATTCACTGTGTATTTGGCCATTAAAACATCAAATAATTTCCCAAAGTAGAAAATCTTTGTAACTTTAAACTTCAATGCAGCAACACTACACATTTTTAATAAAATAATAACTCCTAGTAGAACTATTTACTTAAGAAAATGCCAAAAATAATAAATAAATTATAAACTTTTAGAAGAAAATAGAATAAAAGTAGTATGAAATGTAGCCAAACTTATATTCACAGGAAAATATTTAGATGTACATGAATTTATTAAGGGAAATATTCCCATATCTTGTGCAAATTGACACCTGACTTCAAAATATATTTTGAATCTACTCATTCACAGTAATACCTGAATGCGTGGATACATAACTAAATATAAATAAATGATCTATACAGACTTCTCTTATATAATCATTGATAAAAAGCACTATACTGGGAGCCTAAAAACCTTGATCATTGGATTCGTATTAATACCTTAGCCTATATGACCGAACCTGTTACCTTTTCTGTATCTCAAATTCCATATCTGTAAAAGAGGGTTGTCAAAATAGGTCTTCTTTAGGGTTTTTTTCCAAATGTAAATATCTTACTCTATATATTTGTTATATGCTCCATTAAATAATTAAATGATTAATAATGTTATATGCTTTATTAAAATATGCCTGTTGCATTGTTTCACATTGTCATATAACAAAATGAAACTTGATCTGTGTTTGTGTGCAAATATGTTTGTTTTTATATTGGCCAGTGGGGGGGAGAGAGAGAGAGAGAGAGTGTGTGTGTGTGTGTGTTTGTGTGTGTATGTGACGGAGTTTCACTTTGTCGACCAGGCTGGAGTGCAGTGGCGCAATTTCAGCTCACTGCAACCTCCGTCTCCCGGGTTCAAGGGATTTTTCTGTCTCAGCCTCCCGAGTAGCTGAGACTATAGGCGCACGTCACCATGCCCAGCCAATTTTTGTATTTTTAGTAGAGACAGGGTTTGGCCATATTGGCAAGGCTGGTCTCAAATTCCTGACCTCGTGATCCGCCCGCCTCGGCCTTCCAAAGTGCAGGGATTATAGGTGTGAGCCCTGAGCTCGGCTAGTGAAGAGATTTTTAAGGCTTCAATTGTCAAACGTGAATCACAGGTTAAACTAAAAAAAAAGGAAGATATGGTATTTTTAAATGCCTATGGCTAAAATATCACCGTACTCTGAAAGTCATCTAGACCTCAAGAATGAAAAACACAAACACGTGTACTATCACTATGACAAAGGTGTCAAAAGCATTTCCAATGTCAACTATATCACTTTTCCTAGTTTTCAAATTGATTAACTTGATTTTCTAAGTAGTGATATCTCTCTAATCTAACTACATCACTCATTAGTAAGCTGTTTGGACTACCTTGATGCATTTTTCTTCAGTTCAGTTTAGCCATGGAAGACAGTCACGCTTCTTCCCAACATGGTGTATGTGATGTCCAAACCCTCTACTGTTTCCAATGAAAAGTGGCTCTGGCTAACAAACACCTCTTGCTTCATGGCCAGAATTAGATTCCTCCTCCCTTGTGATGATCATGAAATCAACCCTCATACTGATTTCAATTCTCAACTTCCACCTCAAACCCTACCATCATCACCACCATCTTCCATCATCTTTTTTTTTTCCCCCCTCAAGTAGAGGGGAAGATAGGACAGGAAAAAAATTGTAACACTTTCTTGGAAATTACCATGGTGGAAAGATACCGTAGAATATGAATTTTTACAGTCACAAACAACAGAAATAACCTCTCTGTTAAATATGGAACTGCTTTTGACCCCTTTATGGCCATAATATTTGTATTATTACCACTTAAGTTTTTGTTGTTGTTGTTGTTTTTGAGAGGGAGTCTTAATCCGTCACCCAGGCTGGAGTGCAGTGGCGCCATCTAGGCTCACTGCAAGCTCCGCCTCCTGGGTTCATGCCATTTTCCTGCCTCAGCCTCCAGAGTAGCTGGGACTACAGGTGCCCATCACCACGCCCGGTTAATTTTTTTTTTGTATTTTTAGTAGAGACAGGGTTTCACCATGTCAGCCAGGATGGTCTCGACCTCCTGACCTCGTGATCCACTTGCCTCGGGTTCCCCAAGTGTTACATTAAATTAAATGAAATTTTATGTCATTGTGGCCATTCCTATTTTTTCAAACAAAATGATTTCATTTAAATTAATTACATATGCCAATGAAGTATAATTATGTAATATTTTCAAGAGTCAACAAATAAAAATGTAATCTTGTCTGAATCAAATATCACTAGATATTTTAAAGATGTCTAATTTTTAGTAAGAAACATTTTAGTAAAATGTGGAGAATGTTCAATTATCATCATCTTTTAGTTTGCTAATGAAGTAATTATCTTATGGTTGGTAATTTATCTATCACTGGTATTTAGTGACTACTTAATAATATCAAGAAAACAATAAAAGTAATGCCACAACAGCAGAAAAGACATTAGGCTGTGTTAGAAAAATATTTTAAAATACATATTTTAATTTTTAATAAAATCTAAATCAGTTTTGTAAGGATGCACAAGTAAAAGGTAATGCTGCTGGGGATGGATAATTATGGGTAGGCTATTCAAGAAAATGTCAGCTCTCTGTTTTCCTTCATGTTGGAGATAATATTTCTGGCAATTCTTTTCTACCTCATTCATTCACCAGCAAACATTTATTGAATGATTTACTGAATGTATTGGGAATTACACTCGGTCAGTGGATTTCAAAGGCCTTTTAGCAGTGAAACTATTACGATGCAGATCAATATATTCAACAAGTAAAATTGGACCTACTTTAATCCTGAAACCAGGACAGCTGTACCCCAGGAGAAAGTCAGTGAAAACCCTTAAGGCTCCAAGGAATACACATTATAAACAATGAACTTGGTGTATGAAGGCAAAGATGAGCAGATCTCTGCCTTTCAGAAAACGTTTAAGAAATAATAATATTAACATCCAATGATTCACTCATTTGTTCGTTCAATAAATATATTTAAATGCCTACCATAAGTCAGCCATTATTCTCAATCTGAGGATATATCAGTAAATAAAGCTGTTGCAATCACGGCGTTTATGTTGCAGTGAATGAGAGTGGACAAAAACCAGCAAAATAATGACTCATGTGAAGCAATGATAAGTGTGATAAAGAAAATTAAAGAGGATCAGTGGGAAATAAAGTGAAGAGGAGTCTACTTTAGATAAGTGACCTTCGAGTAACAGCTTGCATTGAAAAAGATAGTGAACCATTTGGATGTCAGTGGAAAGAACATTCCAGGTGGAGGAATCTGCAGGAGCAAAAGTTGTGAGGCAAGCGTTTAAATGACGCAGTAACAAAAGAGTAGGGTTGCCAATAAGGATGGAGTGAGGGAACAAAGGGAGAATGGTGGGAAATCAGGTAGGAAAGATAGCCAAGGGCTGGATCATGAAGGATTGTAAAGGCAACAATACGTAGAGGTACCCCTCACTTTCCAAACTTTCTCCCTAGAAAGTTAGAATGAAATATATTTAAATAGCAAAAGATAATAGTTTAAATTCTACGCTAAGTATTATGGGAACCCATTGGAATGTTGAGAGCAGGAAAATGACAAGGTCTGACGTGCCAAACACTTCCATGATTATCTTAATATTCCCAACAACCATAAGTAACCCTGTTTGATCCCTGTTTTATAGATGTAGATAAGGGAAAGAGTAGTTTACCCAAAGACACAAACCTTTGTAATTAGACAAAGAATTCAAACCCAAAGTTCAATCTCTCAACTGGTCTAATACTCAAACTAAGACAACATAACTGTTCAAATTGCTATACAAAATACACATACACAATTTATTGACAGGAAATAGTGTTCAGCTGCCCCTAAGATTTCAGGTAGAAATGCTTCCTAAAGTAGCTGACATTTTATATTTGCTATAGAGGATAAGTAGGAGTTCCTGAGGAGGACTAAAAAGAAGAGAACATTGTGAGTAAAGGAGGTAGTTAGAATAAAGCCATGGAAGGGCAAAACAGCACAATTCATTTAGAAACCCACTCATTATTTTGTGTGGTCTGACCATGAGTTCTAAGGCAGGAGCATGGAAAGAGATGAGACAAAAACTCAAAAGGTTTTTGCTCAGGTGGCCCCACTACACCACACTACGGGGTTTATATTGAAGTGCAAGACAGGGGAGCCACTGAAGAGTTTTAAGAAAGGCAATATCATGAACAGGTAAAATCTTCAGAAAGATCACTTTAACGTGACCAGAATGCAGACAGATTGAGGGTGGTGAGGTGCCATTATAGGAAGAAGGGACCAATGGAGTTATTACCATAGTTTTATTCAAGTGAGAAATAAAGAGAATTTGAACAAAGGCAGTGGGAGATGGAGATATACTGTATAATGAAAATGGCTTGGTTACTAATTGGTAGTTGTTTGAGAAATAAAGCAAGAATGACTCTGAGCAGACCACTTAATCACTTTGTGTCTCCCCTCATCTATATAATGGTAATAATAATAGTGTTTATATATTAGTGTTCTGTGAGGATTAAATTAATAGTATCTGTTTATTGAGTTTCCACCATCTATTAGACTACACTTGGTATGTATATTATCATGGGTGAATGGCAGTGCCAATACCCAAGATAAGAATTACCAGAGGAAGAAAAAATCTGCAGGGGAAGGGAAAGGATAAGTTTACTTTTAGATGTGATGAGTCTGTGGAGCTATTCAGTGGACAGTAGGATAACACATGGATCGGGAGGGTTATCCGGCTGCTGGTCTATGAAACAGGGACACATTAAGATAGTGAGAGAATTAGCAGCATGGCCAGAAAAGACTGTCAAGGTGAAACTATGAGAAATACCATCACTTTGGTGTGGGCGTTAGAGATTGACAGGAATGGCTGGAAAAGTAAGAGGAAAACCATGAGAAAAGTATGTCCCAGAAATTAAGAGAGTAGGGAGGTTCAGGTGAAAAGAGTGTCCACAGCATAAGTCCCAGGGACAGGTCAAGTGCAGTGCAATCTAGTGATGAGGAGTGGAAGCATAATCTGGAGAAGCTGAAGAGCAAATAGTAGCTAAGGAAGAAAAGGCAAAAAGGCAACATCTGCAAATAGGTCTTCCAATGAGGATGCCTGGGAAGGAAAAGAGTGAGATCCACATGGTGATATCTAAAGTGAGTCATAAGGTTGAATATGCAAGAGACTCAGGCATGCAACAGGTACTAGAGAATGAGCCAGCAGTGACAGAGTAAAACATGCAAGCAAGGGAGAGAGAGAAAGCTCTGGCATATGCCTTAGGTCTCAGAGGAGAGGGAGATGGTGGGATCAAGAGGAGAGGTGGAAGGTGAATCTTGAAAGGAAAAGATACATGCTCTGAGACTGAGTGTAACTTTTAAAAGCAAAAAAAAAAAAAAAAAATAGCCATAATGTTTTTTCTCCAGATAAAATTCTAGACAGGTGCTTCCTTTATTTCTCGCAATGTTGTGACAACGCTCATCATAAAGTAGCTAATGAAAGACAGAATAAAACAGAAAAGGCAGATCAGTTAGAAACAAAATTATATACTGTAGTCCTTTTCACTTGCTTGTTTTGAGTTCTTAAATAGGCTACATGTGCCTCAGTTTCTTCATCTATAAAATGGGGACAATAATATCTACCTCACAGTATTGTTGTGCCAGTTACTGGCAATGTAAAGAGAGTGTCTAGAATAACGTATTGTGAATATTCAGTAAATAAATGGTGCTTAAAATTGCTTTAACCCTCACAACCACCCTATGAATTAGTATACTTGGAGAACAGAGGCACAAAGAGCTGAAGTGACCTGCCTGAGATCATTCAGCTGGTTAGTGGGAGCCACAAATTAGATACAGCAGGCCTGTGCCAGAGTCCACTCTCTTTACCACGACAAGAACTCCCTCCTTGACCAAATCATCCTACTCTTGATATTGAATCAAGTTCCTCTTAGTAATTTCTCATCCACTCAGCCCCTCACTCTGCTCCTTGGCTGTAAATCCCCAGCAGTCTTTGCTGTGTTCAGAGCTGGGTTAAAACTCTCCTATCACAACAATCTTAAAGTCTTCCTTACCATTGTTAATAAATGTTGGGTGCAACGTTTTTCTTTTACAATCACGGTGCCGTATTACCTATGAAACGTGATTAAACAAGAATTGCATTGTAATGCCATTAAACTCAATAGAAAAGCGACATAACACAGCAGTTAGAAAGGCCTGCTGTAGGTGCTACCCCTAGGTTTGAATGTGGCTCTGCTATTACCTAGCAGAGCTTTAGGAAAGTTTTAGGAACTTAAGAAAGTTGCCTATGTTCTCTGCTTTGGTGGCTTGTAAAATGGAGATAACAACAGTAGCTACGTCACAGATAATTTTGTCAAATTTAAATGTAGACATCATATATTAAGTTCTTAAAAGTTATTAGCTATTTTTGAGCTATCATCAAGAAACATATTGCTATACAATATTAAGTGAAGTAAACCCTGATCACTCTAATTCTGCAAACTATTCTCAAATTCCAGCAACTCCAAGTCCCCATTATCCTGCTGTATATTTTTTCTGTAGCACTTATCATTTAGCCTACTGTATAATTTACTTGTTATGTTTATTGTTATTTTTTGCCTCTTCTTTTGGAATGTAAATTTCCCAAGAGGAAAAATTTACTGTGCCCTACCTATGGGAGGCACTCAAGCAGTATTTGTTGATTGGATGAATTTAATATTGGTGTATAAGGAAAATCAGGTGAAGGAAATGATGGAAGACAAGAGTAGAGATTGTGAAGAGTATCTGACACTGTCAGGGATGAAGCAATAGCTTATTTGCATACACAATTTTCCTTTCACTGTTAACTTTCTTTTCCCTAGACAGAGATGTGTCAGTTGCAGGGTTATTTTCTGACTTGATAGAATGAATAATTGACCAAAGAAATAAAAGAAAGGAGGAGGAGAGGTATATCTGAGAAAGAACAAGTGACAATGGGTGGGTTGTGGAAGGATTAGGCCAGAGGATTAAAAGTCAGAGGGGTCGGGCACAAGTGTTCATGTCTGTAATCCCAACAGTTTGGGAGGCCATGACGGGAGGATCACTTAAGGCCAGGAGTTTGAGTTGAGCCTCAGCAACATAGTAAGACCTCATTTCTACAAAGAAAAAATTAAAAATATTAGGCGAGAGTGGTTGAATGTATCTGTAGTCCCAGCTACTAGGGAGGATGAGGCAGGAGGATCACTTGAGCCCAGAGGGTTGAGGCTATGGTGAGCCATGATTGTGCCACTGTGTGCCACCTTGAGTGACAGAGTGAGGTCTTGTATTAAAAAAATAAATGAAATAAAATAAAGTAAATGTCAGAAGGAAGCCTAGGGGTAGTCAGGAGTTCTTGGCCACCACAGTTCCTTTACTACTGCCAGATCCCAGATCTAACTATTATGGTGCCTAAAAGGCACAAAAGGAGAAAAGACTAGGACAGAGCCTGTGGACATGATTTAATGAGTGATAAATTTTCCTGATATATTTATGGAGTAGTGTTTCTCAACTTTTTTTTCATTATCACTACTAAGTAGCCTACTTACACATTTTTTCCCTAACTGTCCCCACCCTTACCCCTATGAAATTCTATGAAAGACAGATATACTATGGCTCTCTTCATATTAGTGGGTAGCATTGACTTTTGGAGGACCACTATCTGTTGTAATATCTAAGATTTTTCCTTCACCCACTAAGAATCAATGTTTTGCTTCCCTGAAAACAATATTGCCCCCATTAAGAAAGCATACTTTAGAGTCACTGGTTTTTAAACTAGGTATCATTTGTTTTAATTTATAGATTAAATCAGTGTTTCTCAACCTCAGTAGCATTGACATTTTAGATCTGATAATTCTGTATTGTGGAGAATTTGCCCTGTACGTTGCGAGATGTTGAGCAGTATTCCTGGTCTTTATCCCCTAGATGCCAGTAGCACACTCGCCTTGGTCAGGCAAACAAAAATATCTCTAGACATTATAAAATATCCACCCTTTACAGGTGGCAGTAGGATAAAATTGTCCCTAGTGGAGAATTCCTGGATTAAATAAATGAACATAAGTGAATTATATTATTTTTCCAAGGACACAGCAAAATAAGGAAACTCTCCACTATAGACTAGTAGTTTTTCTATTCCCAAAATTTTCCTCAAGAATAAATACTAGACCATCTATAGCAAAAGTTTCAGAGAAATGTTTTATCTTGCCAAATTATTATTTTCTATAAAGCTAATAATCTTCAGTTTTATAATTCAGTACAAGTCAGCTTGTGTTTCTCATAAATTTTATTCTGAATACCTGGCCTGACTTTTAATAAAAAGGTTAAATACACACACACATACACACACACACACACACTTGAATGTTATATATAAATAAATGTATACATTTGAATGTAATATATAAATGTATATATATTTGACTATATATATTTGAATATTTTTATTACAATCTTCCATCTATATTTATGTCTTTTAAGTAAACTATATAAAATTTCCAAGATTTCAGTAGACTAAATATACCAAAATTATACCTTTTACTCAGAGAAAACAAATATGCAAAAACAATGAGAATTTATAGTAGCTATATGTAAGAAAACAAATCTATGAAGACAGCTAATAATTATTCTTTGCTATGTTTTACGTTATAGATATATCTATCATGTTACAGAATTACATACAGCTCTGTAGTTAACTATTATTATCTCAATTTCACAGATAGGAAAATCAGTTCAGAGATGATAAAATAAATGCCTAGGATCTGTCACACAGAAGGTGGCAGGATTTTGATTGAACTCAGCCTTATTCAGCTCCAAAAATTTCTGCTCAGTCCATACCAGACTTTTTGACTCAGTTTTCCTCCTAAATATTATTTTTTTCTTTTTCTTCACTGTAATACATTCCACAAATGATGAAAAAGAACTTCATCTTACCTGTAAAGGATGTTTTGAAGAGCTGAGGCTTTCTTTCAACATGAGAAATGCTAGTTTATTGATGCTTTAGATAAATCTCTCTTATGTTAAATCAACTAAAGCAAGCAACAGGCAAAGACCAACCTTATCTCCATCAACAATAAATCTCCAGGGCAGTCTTTTATAACTTTCGATGTTTAATACTAAAGCAAAACAGGGTCTATGTCTTTTTATAAGTTCTACACATCCAGAGAACCATTAAAATCAGCACCATGACTCAGATTTTACTTAAGCATAAACAAATAAACTTGTCCCAGCTTGGTGACAAGTTTAAGGCCCAATCCTAGCTCTTCAACAATTAGCAGTGTGATGTTGACCAACAGCTTCTTCTTCCTGAGCCATAAGCAAAACAAAATGGATTTCAACAGATTGCCAGACTCAAAGGCTTTCAGAGTTATTTGAAACCTGAGAAAAACTGGAGAGTCAAGTCTTTTTAAAATACATTTACATTTAATTTTTTCTTTAAACAAAATGAGGTGAAGCTGAACATTTGGGCCCTTGATTTGAGCTTAGGCAAAATACCTCTGAATTGGTTATCTGGAAGGTCCCTTCCAAGTCTGGTATTCTATGAATTGAGATTCATTATTATTTTTATTTTTTTATTTTTGCCCTTAAGAAGTTTATGTTGGGGCCAGGTGTGGTGGCTCATGCCTGTCATCCCAGCCCTTTGAGAAGCCAAGTCGGGCAGATCACTTGAGGTCAGGAGTTCAAGACCAGCCTGGCCAACATGGTGAAACCCCATCTCTACTAAAAATACAAAAATATTAGCCAGGCGTGGTGGTGCACGCCTGTAATCCCAGCTACTTGGGAGGCTGAGGCAGGAGAGTTGCTTGAACCTAGGAGCCGAAGGTTGCAGTGAGCTGAGACCGTGCCACTGCACTCCAGCCTGGGCAACACAGCAAGACTCTGTCTCAAAAAAAAAAAAAAAAGGGAAGCTTATGTTTTAACCAAAAGCATAAGTTTAAAAATATCCTTTATCAGATTAAAGGAATGTACACTTGCCAGTCTGAATTGTGTGGTATTAATTACATAATCTAAAGTCTTAGTACCTAGAGTATTGTGGCCTCTTAGACCTGAGGGTTTGTCAGAAATACTTCATCCCTAAGCCACAATCTGCATTTAACAAGATTATCTGGTGATTTTAACATACATTAAAGCTTGAGAAGCCAGGCCAAATTAGTGTTTCTCCAAGTTTGGATTGCTTACAAAAGACTCACCTTAGTGGGGTATATAATAAAGATGCAGATACCAGAGCCTACTAAAGACCCAAATCAGGATCTCTGAATATGGAGTCAGGAATCATTATTAATAAGCAGCCCAGATGATGCTCACACACGATAATATTTGAGAAATACCATTTAACATAGTTCAGAGATCTGAGTCTCTTGATAAGTTAGAAAGAGAAAAAGACACAGAAAAGGCTGTGGGTTTTCAAATAGAATATTGAATATCAGAATATTGCTTTCAACATTCAAGAAACTAGGGCAACTTAGAGCTAATAATCAAAAACAAGCAATTAAGTAGAGGTTAGCTGCAGGGGAGGGTGGTTGCCTGAATCACTTGGATACAGTTTGTCCCAGAAGTTAATAAGAAGGACTCCCACAGGAGTTATAAAAGACTATTTTTCAACTTGAGACCTGGAAGATAGGGCCACTGAAGGAAACCTTCCAGTGACCAGAGTTATATTTATCTTCCTGCCTGAGGCACTCACCAATTATGTGCACTATAAATGCAAGTTGGCCTTCCTGCTAGAAAAAGCACAAGGGTCGAGGAATGTCTTTCTATGTCCTGGTTTATTAGAAACAAGTTCTTAGAAAAACTTGTGAGCAAAAACTCACAAACAAAGTGGGAAAGAAAAAAAAAACTCTACAGATATAGTATGGAATTAAAACAAGCATTCAGGTTCTGGAGAATAGAAGATTATGACAAAGAGGAAAAAAAAATGATAAATTCTACACAACTTCTACTCCAGTGTGGTCCATGAACCAGCAGCATAGCTTTTCCTAACAGCTTATTCTGAATGCAAACTCTCAGGCCCCCACTTAAAGCCACCCTGGAAAATGAATCTGCATCTTAGGAAGATCCAATGGTGAGCCATATGCGCTGTATCGTATCAGTGGTTTTCAAAATTGGTCGCAAATTATAATCACCTTAGAATCTTTTAAAAAATTGAATTTCTAAAATGTTGTACTCCAGAATCTCTGAGAATGGATCTCAGCCATCAACATTTTTCTGAAGTCCTCTATTGTAGCTAAGGTTGAAGACCACTGTTCTATTATATATCTTTGGATTCATGAAGTTACATTACAGATATAAGACTTTCTCAAAGAAGGTAGCCACTTACCTTTTTGATTAAGTTATAACATTCTGTGTGACACAAAACTTGAAGTTACTAATTAACAGAATACTGGGAGATAGTTTAGTGCACTGCTGCTAAATACAGGGAAGGCACCACATATTGATGTGTATTTGACAGCTAATAGAGAAGTTTGCTCTCTTCCTGTCCAAATGTATCAAATCCAGCCGATACTCACTCATCAATTCTGCTAACCCTCTGAGAATAAGTGGAAAAGCCTAAAGAAATCTAAAATGCCCCTCTAACCACTTAAGTATTGTGAGAATATGCAGTATTTGCATCTGTTCTTGTAGTTAAAGGTCATGACATTATAAGACAACCGAGGATTTGAGATGTGAGTGTGTTTTAATAATCACATAATCTTGAGTCTAAGTTAAAAGGTCTTTGTTCAAATCTGCAACACACATTTTAACTACCTGTACAATGAACACGCACTGACACTTTTACAGGCGGGAAAGCATCTTTAAAACATGGTAATTCCAATGTCTTCTTATAGAAGCAACTTATAATTCAAACATTTGAGATCATAAAATAGAGATTCAGCAGGATCTCTTAAACTGTGATATAAAAAAGAAGTGATAAAAGCTCAAATAAAACTATACAATGGGATGTTATGAACTATACATATAGCCCGGAAAGAGTAATTTGGAGGAAGAACTCATCCATTCTCAGTCATAAGTAACTTGAAGTTATGACTTAAGTCTGATACAATATTTAAAACTTCAAAGAGAGTATACAATATGAATAATAAATAAAATTGGGTTCAAAACTTAATATATTTAGTAAACAAATTCTAATTGGTTTCTCTAAGAAATTGGTTAGAACTCATAACAATACAGTAATAACAAGGCAGGCCACCTTGAAAAAAATGCTGTGTGACATGTAGAAGTCATGACTGAAATCTGCAAACCTGAGGAGAAAGCATGGAGAGAACATATGTGTAAGAATTAAGAGGCTGCAACATATTTTGCTTGTGGTCCTGACAATACAATAAATTTTAAAAATAAAAAATAAAGAATTATAAAAGAATAAAGATAGACATAAAAAAGTTTTAGTACACAGCAGACTGAACTGGAATCAACCATTTATTATATTACTCAACAAACATACTGAATGATAATTAGATAGTGCACTATGCACTGAGGCTACAGACAGATGAAAGATGGCTAAAGAGGAGTTTATGTAAATATTGCTTTCTTAACAGTGAAGAGAAAATGAACTCAGAAACATAGAGAAAGCCTTTAACTACAGGATACTCTCATACAGTTAAGAGTAGGGGATGTGATGAATGCTTTACTTGACTAGTTGACAATCTCTCAGGAGGTTGAAAGAGCAGTGAAATGAGAAGTATCTCTCTCAACATCATTCTGCCTCAATGGAAGAAATGGCTGATTAAGGAAATCATTGAGACCTTGGGACAAAATGACACCATTATACAGTATACTAAGTAGTTGTGCATAATATCAAGAAAGGCAAGTTCAAAAATCTCAAGGGAAAAAAAAAAAAAAAAAAAAAACATGTCAAGGGAAAGATTTAGGATTTTCCAGACCATTTCTTGAGTACTAAAATAATAGGCATATTCCTATCAAGAGATGGTATACATGTCACAAAACGAATAAGAACATATATGACAAGAAATTCAATGAACAAATTAAAATCCCGAAATACTAAAATACTGAAAACCAAAATTTGATGGAGAAAAAGAAAAGCACCTAGCAGAAAGCCCATGGGGCATTAGGGATGAAAATGAACATGAGAAAAACAACAAGAAACAATTAATTGCTTAGGAATTCTCTATATTGTGATCAAAATGTCCTTCTTAATATGCAAAGCTGGTAAGTAACATATCTGAGGAAAGTTCTTAAAAGGCTTACCATCCCTCCCCAGTTCCCTTTATTCAGAATATATGGATACTTGTATATCCCTGAATATATGCTGTGATGTCAATTTCATTCTCTTAGAAAAAGAGAAATTGGTGCCTATCTTATTTAACTATGAGATGTACCTTCATCAAAAATATTTAACAATCTTGTTTTAAGGAGAGTGTCTTTTTATCTATCCATACTTGATTAACCCACACAAAAGCCAATCTACTATACATTTTTTCCCAAACAGGATTTATATGCACTTTAGAAAATATTCTGGGAAATGTTACTGTAAGAGATGAAGGAAACCAGGCATTTTAAATTCGGTTACAATTGAAATATGAAAAGAAATTGAACTTCTATTAGCTTCTAAAAGTACAGCAGGCAGAATGAGTTTTTACAGTTTTCATTTGAAAAGAATAACACATCGAGTTGTCATTCCTTAAAATTATTCACTCACCTGTCTGTAGCCATTTATACGAATTGGCAATACATATTAAGCCATCTAAATTTAATATATTTTAAAGTGTGACACTACATTTTTAGAGTAAAATAGCCACATTTCATCCCAATTTAATAATAAAAGGTTGAGAAAAAGTCTGCAATATGTAGAGATCATCTCACAATAGTGGTAAGTGAAATACCACCTTTTAGATTCTATAGATCAATTCCTAAAATGTATATCATTCAGAATTGATCATCCTCTTATCTAAAATGGTAAATAGTATTTTATTATGTTTAACTTCAGTAGCGTCCAGTACTACTAGGAAAATATTTTAATCTTACTTTCAACCATGCATTCATAAATTCCAAAAATGATTCCCCTAAACTTCAAATATGTTTGGCTGACCAACATTCTTTTAAACAATAAAATTTACGTTCAGTCTACTTACATTAGTAACTGTTTTATTTGGCAAGTAATTGACTAAATTCAACTCTCTTCCTATGAAAATTTTTTAGAGAAAATAAAATCCTGCCGGGCGCGGTAGCTCACGCCTGTAATCCCAGCACTTTGGGAGGCCGAGGCAGGTGGATCACCTGAGGTCGGGAGTTCAAGACCAGCCTGACCAACATGGAGAAACCCTGTCTCTACTAAAAATACAAAATTAGCCGGGGTGGTGGTGCATGCCTGTAATCCCAGCTACTCGGGAGGCTAAGGCAGGAGAATCGCTTGAACCCCGGAGGCGGAGGTTGCGGTGAGCCGAGATCGCGCCATTGCACTCCAGCCTGGGAAAAAAGAGCGAAACTCCGTCTCAAAAAGAAAAAAGAAAAGAAAATCCTTAAGAACATCTAAGATAGCAAAAGGAAAAAGGCATGACATCAAGCACATAGTTTATTTTAGATTCTACCTAAATTCTTTTTTTTTTTTTTTTTTTTTTTTTTGCGACGGAGCCTCGCTCTGTAGCCCAGAGATCTCAGTTCACTGCAAGCTCCGCCTCGTGGCTTCACGCCATTCTTCTGCCTCTGCCTCCTAAGTAGCTGGGACAATAGGCGCCCGCCACCACGCATGGCTAATTTTTTTTCTTTTTTTGTATTTGTAGTAGAGACGAGGTTTTACTGTGTTATAGTGATCCGTCCGCCTTGGCCTCCGAAAGTGCTGGGATTACAGGCGTGAGCCACAGCGCCCAGCCTGCATTAGTGTTTTCAAAGCTGAACTACTATAACTTCTATTTGTAACAATATGTGTATATTTAATAAGTTTAAAATGTAAACCCCAAATGAAATTTTAAAAGATTTTTTAAGAAAAAATAAATTGATCTGCATGTACCCCATTCTTAGATTTACTTAGACCAGTGGCAGATCATTTAAATATCCTCAGAGGATAATTCAAGTAAATTCTGACAGACATTTTTCCCCAAGATTAAATAGTGTTTAGCAACCAGAGACATTTTTTAACTCTCTCTCAAGAAAAATACGATTCCATTCTTTTTGAAACCTGAGGGCGTTTGGTTTGGTTTTGCTTTGGGTTTTTTTGTGAGTGTGCATCTTTAATTTTTTCACTTTTAATAAATATGGCCACAGATACATTCCTTTCAAACTCTTCACAAGAAAAAGAACAGTGCAAGAACAATAAATATAATCATGGGAAACTAATCAGGGAGATTAGGAGGACATGGTAAATGGGAGATTTGCCACATAATTTATATAAAGGTAACACCTACTATTAGGCTCTAACCCTTTCCTACTGAGGGTTGTAGAGCAACGTTGTCAAATCCTCTGATTTTTCTAAAAACAAAAATACCAATATTTATATGAATTATTCTGGCTTTCCAGTCTTTGCTACTTTGGGTCATGGGGGTCTCTGCCTTCTGGGCACATGGTGGGATGGCATGGCCTGGCCCTTAGCGACCAGACAGGGTCATGTGACTAATTCTGGTCAATGATTTGTAAATTACATCTTAACCGTGAATGTACAACCTTCCAAAGTTTTTTCATCTCAGCTATCGTAACTGATATTCCAGGCCAGTGGCTGCTTTATCAAGGCAAATCTAAAGTGAAGACAATTCAGTGCAATTGTCCTCCCATAATAAATGTGTAACATGAGTAAGAAATAAAATGTTATTTTAAACTGCTGAGATATGTGTGGGTATGTGTTACTGTAAAATGCTTATCCTGGCGATAAGCGTTTTAGCTCAACTAAAAACAAAAATACAACACTATGTGTGCTAACACAAACCCACACACCAATGTGGATTTGAATATACCCACGGACTGTCACTCTAAATCACAATGAGTATGCTTAATATGAGAGCTTTTGTCCTTTGCATTCAATAAACAAAAAGTAAAATATTAGACTGCCATATAGAACATAGTATCCTGGCATTAATTTTTGAAGAAAGAGGGGGAAGAGGAGGGTGGAAGAATGAGAAGAAGAAAGAAGAGGAAGAAGAGAATAACAGAATGAAACAGAGCATACACAATTTTTTAAAATGTAGTAGGGTGATTAGACATGGTGAGTATTCTAAAACAGTCAAGTCTGTTCAGAAGTCCATGTGGACACCCATCTTACCTTCCACAATTCCCTTTTCCAAATATACCTAGAGCCTTTCTGAAGCTTTCTAGATCCCCTCACAGCCTGAGTTTTAAACCTTTCCGCCCCTCCACTAAAGTCTTAGCTCACCTTTGAGCAATTTACAAGACCAGTTAGCAATTTACAAGACATTTATATTGTTTAGAGTCAATATATTCATGGCTATCAAAATATTGTTCCTTTTATACAATAGTATTTTCAAATATTGTCTGTCTGTACAGAACATGAAAAAAGTTATTTGAAAAGAAATTTGGGTCTGGCGTGGTGGCTCATGCCTGTAATCCCAACACTTTGGGAAGCTGAGGTAATGCCTTGAGCCCAGGAGTCCGAGACCAGCCTGGATAACATGGCAAAACTCAATCTCTACTAAAAATACAAAAATTAGCCAGAGGTGGTGGCACGTGCCTGTAGCCCCAGATCCTTGGGAGGCTGAGAGGCAGGAGAATCGCTCGAGTCCAGAAGATGGAAGTTAGAGTGAGCCAAGACAGCACCACAGCACCTCAGCCTGGGCGTGGGAGAGAAACCCAGTCTCCAAAACAATAATAACAACAAAGGAATTTGGAGGAAAGAGTCTTTATTCCAGGGAAGTTTGCAAACCCAGAAGAGGCAGCAGCCATCAGGGAAAGAGGAAGGTACATTCCAGAGAACATAGAGAGCGTTCCAGTTTTACAGCAAATGTTCCTGCCGCTTCCCAATCCATTGAAACTCATTTAGTTCTGATTGGTGCTGAGTTCTGATTGGTCAATATAGTTGAGCCCTGATTGGCAGTGACCTGTGATTGGTTGGTTTGTGAGCCCCAAACCAGAAGTTTCTGTCAGATGTTTCTTTCAAATACCCCAGTGTATGTGTGTTGAGGAAGGAAGGAGGCGGGTATTCCAGCCACAGTTTATCTTGGCATCAACAGGAATTGGTTTGGTTTGATTGTATCTGGCTTCTGAAGAGACTTGAATGTTTTAGAATATTCACCAGGTCCAATCACCTTAATGCATTTTTTATTTTGTACACTTTGTTTCATTCTGTTATTCTTCTTTTCTTCCTTTACTCTCTTCCTCTCTTTTGCTCCTTCTCTTCCCCCTCCTTCTTAAAAAATTAATGCCACGATTATGTGTTCTATGTGGCAAGCTAATACAAGAGGTCCTGTGGTACTTTTACAACACGGTTCTAAGAATCCAAAGTATGTCACCACTCCCTCACCAAGTTATGGTCACCTGGTTCTGTTTTAACTTTTAGGGGGTTTATTTTGTCTGTCAGTCAGGGACACACTTTAACAAAATTCTTCAACTGGAGAAGCAGAAGTCTATAGCTCAGTTGTTGAAGGTACAGATTCTACAGGTAGGCTGAGTTCAAATACTTATAGTGTGTGGCATTGGGAAAGTAATGGTATGCTACTTTACCCATGTATTCTCATCTGCAAATTAAAGAAAAGAAGAATATATACCCTTATCAGGTTCTCTTAAGCACTTAGAACAGTGCCTGGCACATAATAGGTATCATATACATATTTGTTAAGTAAGTGAGTAAATAAATAAACAAACAAACAAACAAATAAATAAATAAATAAATGTGGGGAATATCAGGCTTCAGATTGCTGTGAAATACTGCCTAAGAGTTGGCAGGGCAGGAGCAGTGTGGGGAAACAAGGTTTCAGTAACTGTCAACATTCTTCAAATCTCACCATGTACTACTTTCATAGTCTGATATTCAACTTACTCATTATTGTCAGCAATAAGAGTCAGGGTCCCTGCTGCTGCTGCTGTTACTGCTGATGGCGGTGGTGTGTAATCTTAGTGAACATTCCTACATCAGGCTTACATGATTGGTAGTAAGAACTGAATTGCTGACACCCATTTTCATTACAACAGGTTAAAAACAGTATTTAACAATAATACCTGAAAGGAGGGGAAAAAAAACTGACTCAGAAGCTAAACAAGACTGTCTGTCACTTGCTATTGTCAGTGTACTTGAAAAGCTATAACTCAACCCTCCAAAAGCCTCGCTTCAGAGCTTAAGCTCCAGTGAAAAGAAAAAACATGTCATTTCAACAAGTCTTTGCTCTTAACTTAGAAAATGACTTGGCTTTTCAGTTTATCTCTTTTTATATAGTCAAACATAAAATTTACGGGATGCATTTCATCAAAAGACTACTTCTTCATAAAATATTTTTCCCAGTGTATTTTGTATTCACACGATACTCCATAAAAGTGCAAATTTGTGTTGACTGTTTCTATACCCAGTTATATTTACAGACTTCCAGTAGACAATCATCAACAAAAAGCAACTCAAGAAGCTGCGTGCTTGCTCCTTGCCCTTCCCCAAATGCCTTTGTTTCTCGGTGTGCTTGTTGCTGTTGTTTGGTATACTCATTACGGTTGTTTTTATACTGTGATAATCCATAAATGGTGGTTCAGAAATTTATGAAATAAATCTATGCTTTCATATCATACCTTCTATTTGTTTTTTCTTTTTCAAGCAGAGGATGGAGTGGTATACAAACCAACTTAGAGGAATGCTTGATTTTTCTTACAGATTTCAAAATTTTTTTTCCAAGATTAAGAGTATCGAGGCGGTAATCTCAAGAAACATTTATAAATATTGAAGGAAACAGTTTCAATCTGCAGAAATTATCAGAATTGAAAATGACTTGAGAAGTTCAAAACGGAAACCTCTGAAACAAATTACAAAATAGTCATTCAGTATATTACGTTTTATGAAGACGTCTTTCATACCCATATGTGAGTCTTATTTATATCCTGGAATAAACAATGTCTCATTATAAAATTTACTACTTTATATCTTTTGCTTTTATTTCCTCCAGTCTTGACCTAATTGGTAATGTCTGAGGGGATCTGTAGGCTTGAAAACCTATTCATATTTCTTCAAAAGACTGTATTTTGAAACAAAAAACAATTCGGTATGGTAACTACTTCTGATCCTTATAATACCACAGTTATTTCTCTTTGCTTTATGAAATAGATTTCCATTTAGTGTCTGAAATCTTTACAAATGTCTTTAAAGAAGAAACTCCTGAGAGATTAAAAACATGGGAAATATGTTTTTGATGATAAACACTAAATTATACAATCACCAAAGTAATGGTTTTCTATTCACATGAAATACTGTATAAAATATTTAAAAAGCTAAACATTTTCTTGTTATTTTTCTGTACTCCTTCATGTTAATCAATATCCAAATCAAAGAACTTTGATGTTACCAATCAAAACTCAAATGTAAAAAAAAAAATGCATTGAAAAATTGTGTTAACTGATTAAGAGTCTCATAATGCATTTTTGGTATTAGATGTTAACTGTAACACTTATGCAGAATATCACATTTTATACGTACAAACAAGAACCTCTTTTGGCTAAAATGCATTCACTCTCTCATTCGACATTCAACAGGACAGACCTATTAATTATTCCTCCAAACTGCAAATACATTCATTTGAATGAGAGAACTCAGAAGCCCCATGGGGTTCTAATATAAAGGTTATTTTCCTTATAACAGAAGTAGATGTTTAAAGAAGTGATTCTAGAACTATGTGTATGGAGAAAAACTGATATGCAGGGGTTGAATTCTCATTTCACCCCCAATCCCCTTCCTTTTTAAAAGTCTAACTAATAAATTCAATTGTTGAAAGGGAGAGTCAAAAGAAACTTACAGAAAGCCTGGAAATGCATTTGGACTTTTCTTTAGTGGTTAAGCAATAGCTATTACAGGGCCAAATGTTTCATTTCCCATTACATCCTTTCGCAAACAGTCACCTGCAGAGCTGCACAGAAGAATAAGGTCCCAGCCTGAAGACTAGGCACACACAGATCTCTCACTAGCCATAGAGTGAGTTCAAGTCTTGTGGCCTCTGGAGATCAGTCTAAGCATTTATCCTTGCCAAAACTAAGGCAAAACAGCAAGAATAACTGTCAGAACCAAAAAGAAAAGTAAGCTAGCAGATGGTAGGAAAACAGGTGTAAGAAAATGGCATTAGAATAGGAGTGCCACCAGTATTGGGTATCAAGTACTTAATACTGTCACTGGCTCTAGGTATGGAAGAAGTAGGCTCAGATGAAACACAGAGAACCTGAAACATAAGATCTGAGAGTTCTTGGCATATTTACAGCATATAGAACTCATGCATTCATTCAACATATTATTCGGTGCTTACCAATATGCAGAGTGCAAAGATGGCAAAGGTAAAACAGAAATA
The DNA here is from genome assembly GCF_003255815.1 of Theropithecus gelada. Taxonomy (NCBI): domain Eukaryota; kingdom Metazoa; phylum Chordata; class Mammalia; order Primates; family Cercopithecidae; genus Theropithecus; species Theropithecus gelada. The sequence continues at coordinate 122,527,165 of NC_037669.1, forward strand.
GTTCTATACTTCAAAGAATTAACAATGAGTTGAGAAAGTTGAGTCAGTAAAGGGACACTTAAAATATAGCCCAATACTATTTATAGTGAAATAAAATAGAAGATGCTTAAAGAGTCCAATGTAACAAACTGAGATTACTGAAAGTTCTTTTGAAAGAATCAAGTTATCTTGAATAACTAAAAGATAATTGCAGTTTTAATAAAATGTTGATTTATTTGCTACAAAAATAATTGTAGTAGAATTTAACCAAACGACAAAGTAGCCTGAGGGCAGGACAGTCTGGGGAGAGGCAACTAATGTTAAGACATGAAGGTGAAAATACCTACAGCTCATCTGAGAACTTTTAGAGATTTTGATATGTCTGTACACAGGATGAAAACAAAAACAAAAACAAAGAAGCTTGAGAGATCATTAGGGTCAGATTGTGAAAGGTTTGGTGCACCAAGCCCAGAAGTTTGCATTTTATTCTGTGGATTACTCGGAATCATTGAGATATTGTAGGCAGGGGAGTGATAGGCATAAATTTTTGCTTCAGAGCAATCCTTCTGGCGGGCTCAGGAAGAATACATGGAAGAGGAAAGGAATGATCTACAGAGTGACAAGAGGCCAGTGCACAGAGAAGACTTGAGAGCTTAAACTAAGGCAATGTCTGTGAGAGTGAAGAAGTAACAGATTCATGATAGGTTTAGGAAACTGAATCAATAGGGTTTGGTGATGAATTGGATAAGGAAAGGAATGAACCTCGCATGGCTATTGGATTTTTTATCAGGATGTGTCATTCACCCAGTATAATATATAGGAGGAGGAGCATATTAGAATGGAGGGAAATAAAAAATTGATTTAGAAGTCCCTGTAAGATATTTAAAAAGACCTATCTGGTAAAGAGCATTTAGATATAGAGATTTAGATATAGAGATTTAAAGTCCATAGAAATAGTCTGAGTTAAAGACATGAATTCAGTTGGCATTATGAACCCTGTATGTATATGAAAACATGAAAGAGAATATGAATATAAGAAAAGCATATGGCCTAAAATTGAGACAAATGAAACAAGACCATTTGAAGACAGATGCTTGTGTCTGGGATGCATGGATATAGGTATATCATGAAGCCAGCTCTAAGATCAAAATGGCATGAAAGGGTAAAACAAAGCAATATGGTATGATGCATATATACCTAGATATATATCCAAGAGAAAGGAAAACACATGTCCACATTAAAATTTGCACATAAATGTTTATAGCAGCATTGTTCATAGTAGCCAAAAAGTGAAAACAACCCAAATGTCTAGCAACTGATATACTGATAAGTAAAATGGGGTGTTGTAATATTAAAGGAATGAAGTATTGAAACATATGCTACAAATATGGATGAAACTGGAAACATTTTGCTAAGTGAAAGATGTCAGTCACATTTATATGATTCCATTTATACAAAACACCCAGAATAAGCAAATCTGTAAAAATAGAAAGTCGTTTTGTGGTTGCCTAGAGCTGAGGGGATGGAGGAAGTGGAGAGTGAAGGCTAAAGAATATACAAGGTTTCTTCTTGGGATGATGAAAATATTCTAAAATTGATTGTGGTGATGTTTGCACAACTATGAAAATACCAAAAGTGATTGAATTGCACACCTCAAATGAGTAAACTGTATGATATGTGAATTATATCTCAATAAGGCTGTTAAAAATGGCATGAAAGGACACTTGAAAACATAGATATGATAAATGCTAGTAAATAGGCTTCAAAGTTATTAAAATTCCTCTGAAAGTTTATCTAAAGAAAAATTATCTTTCCACTGCAATACATATTAGAAGGCATCAGTAGCAGGTAAATATTGGAGGTAGGAAAATAAAGGAGTCTAATCAGTCCAGTGAAGATTCCCCACCTCTTTAGTGAAAGCAAAATTCAAAGAGTAGGAAGGAAGCTACTTGAAGATGCATTTATGTAGTACAAGTAACATTTTTAATAAACTTATGTTATTTCACATGTAAATGTAAAACATTTCACAGATTAGCCTTTGCATGTTTGTATATACTATCTCATGTGAAGAAAACTCACACTAGGAGACTTAATTTCTTAGGCTCCCTGTCATGTCCTTTCTTCCTTCACAACCCTAACTGTTGCTGAAAGGAATGAAGAAAACGTGATCAATTCCTAGTGAAACAGGCCTAAGTTTACAAATTTACTTCTCAAGATTTTTGTAAGGAAAATTATGAAGCATTTAACAGTTGCCAGTCAAACAGCTTTCTTTTTTGACTTTGTCTCGTTGCTTCACTCTTCTCCCAAAATAACTTTGTTCCTCCTCACATCTCCATACCTTTACTCATGATCACCATCCCCTCCATCTGTCCTCCCTCCCCTGCTCCCTCCCTCTCCATATTCCACAGTTCTTAAGGAGTCAATGAACAAAGTTCATCCCATCTCTTAAGTTTAGGGCCCACAGAAATTTCTCCTTTTACCAAACTTCTGTTGCAGTTACAGGTAGAATCTCACAACTTGGTGTTTTCTAACTTAATGTGTGTGTTCTATCTTCTTAATCAGAAAGTGACTCAACAGAGGACAGGATGTTTCTCTACGTTCTCTATGGTGTCCAGCATAATGCTGCCAAAGTAACATACTCTCATTAAATACCTGATGACTGCATAAAACAAAAGAACATGTAAAGAATTATTAATGTTCCAAAATTATTTCCTATACATGTTAAAATAATTGATAAACATATCAGAAAGCATTATTTCTCTGTGCTTGATAAAAAGTTTCATAACCCTAATATGTGCTGTGAGTTTGTCAAGTTCTACATACACATTATCTAAGTATAGTCCTATAACAGTCCTATGAGGTGGTTATTCATTATCTTCACCCTACAGATGAAAAAGTATAATTTAATAATTTGTTCAAGTTCACAAGGGTTTCCCCTGATTAAATCAAATAAATTTGTTAGAATATTTGTTCTTTGTGCCATCCAATTTTGGCCAAAGCATTTCTAACAAAATACTGAAAGATACAATGGTTCAGAGTCAGGAAAAGGTAAAACAGAAATAGTTCTATACGTCAAAGAACTAACAATGAGTTGAGAAAGTTGAGTCAGTAAAGGGACACTTAAAATATAGCCCAATACTATTTATAGTGAAATAAAATAGAAGATGCTTAAAGAGTCCAATGTAACAAACTGAGATTACTGAAAGTTCTTTCGAAAGAATCAAGTTATCTTGAATAACTAAAAGCTGAATTTAAATCATAAGCTCTCAGAATCACAGTTATCTCAAATATATATAATGGGGTTGATAATATCTGATTCTCAATGGCATGAGAAATTAATTCATTTGAAAGCTCCCAGCAAGGGTGAGAAAATAACATTATTTAATTCTCAATCTCCTTGAATAATAATTATTTCTAGAAGTTTACCACTATTTTTAGAAGGGAACATATTAGCAATTCCAGAGGTGTTAAGGCATTTTCCAAAATATTAATGCAGATGTATATTTGCTACAATCCCACAATTTTATGCTTTTCTTCACATAGATGACAAGTCATAAGACTTGCCAATTATGACATCTTGCTCTTATCAAAGGCCAAGTTGTGGATTCTACCAGTAATATTACAAATCACTCCTGATTTGCTCCTAAATGATGAGTAGCTCTCAGTTTCTTCAGCAAGTAACCCAAAGTGGGAACTTGAAAATGAGATAAGGCAAAGTATGTAAAAGTTTTTTTTAAGTTGGCATGGGTTTATATGTGTGTGCCAGTGCATGCTCAGGAATGGTGAAGGACAAAATAAAGAAGGATGAGAAAACAAAGATGCTAATCTAGAACAGTTCTTTCAGGCATTCTTCTTTGGCACTGCATTCTTCTACAAGAAGTATCCCTCACTAACTAACTGCTTATTCCCCTTTGGAAAAAATCATAAGAACAGGCCTACCAACAAAGTGTAAAATATGAGTAACAGTTATCCTTGCTAAGTATAATAAGTCGTGTAGAGCAATGACAGTGAAACACACTCAGCTATGTGTGTAACCAGCCTACTCCTTGAATCTGGGGAAGAAGCCCCAGTACCTCCTAGCAAAGATCTCCAAACTGTACTCCAAACTCACGGAAGGAAATTCCCTGTACACCTGCTTGCATTATTTCCTTAGGGGCCAGACCAATCCTACTGATATATAAGTGAGTGAATACTGTTTTTATGGTAGATTGACAAATACTTATTGACTGCTCACCACATGAGAGTACCATGTGGATACGTCAGTGCAAAAACAAAAAGTTACTTCACTCTTGAAGCTTACAGTAAGTTGAGAAAATAGAGAGTATAGGGCAGTCATATAATTTATTATTTAAAATGAGACACTTTTGGAGTGAAAGGAGGTTCTATGAACAGTTAACCTGGAACAAAACTGTCTGGGGCAAACTGAAATGTATATTCAAATACTCTGAAGACAAAGAAATGTATATAATAATTTTACACAAAAAATGACAAAAAGAGTGTACAATCATAACAGCTTTACTCTTTTTCATGGGTCTTTTAAAGTTTTGCTTCCCTAGCACTGTGTGAAATTTCAGCCAGTCTCATGACTTCTCCTACGTTCTTCTGTCACAAGAACAATTCTCTCCAGTAATTCAAATATCCTCTCCTGTATAATAATTAAAGCTCCCAACTTAATTTCCTTTAAAACAGTGGTTCTCAATTTGGGAAGGGCGTGGTAAAAAAGGAGAGATATTTTGCCCTCAAAGCCATCAGGGAATATCTGGAGACATTTTTAATTGTCACAACTAGGGACAGGAGATGCCACAAGCATGGTGAGACACCAGGGATGCTGCTAAGCATCCTGTAATGTACAGGACAGCCTCCTATAAAAATGAATCATCTGTTCCAAAATCTCAATAATGTAGAGGTTGAAAAACCCTGCTGTAAGGTAAATGTTCTCTCCTAGCTGGAGCTTAGACCTAAAAATCTGCAAAGGCAACAGGGGGGAAGTAAGATTCTTCTTTCTCCCTTAACTTCATTCCTCCAGCAGTAGTTCCTCATCTTTCAATTTAGATCTAGAGAAATAAGGGACTATGAATCAAGGGCATATTCTTATAGCTGTTAATTATAATCTGGAATTTTTCTTTTTTGGATGCAGTGGACACACACTTGCTGTCAGTTTTAGTGTTGTTAGTTGTGTTGTTTTAAACAACACCAGGGTAATAATGAGCAGTGTACAATGCCTCTCCGGGTCAAAAGACGTGGAAGTATTGATTAAATTTAGAAAAGAGGAAGTTCTTGATGACCTGAGTTGGAACTATGTAAAGTTGGAACTGGGAGAGTTGTAAGCAAAAGCCAGATTAAAGAATGAACAGTAGACAAATCATAAGAAAAGTGTTTCTATAGGCTCATTTTTCTAAACATTTGGCTCACGTTGGCACCGGAGAAGCTGCCTACATGATAAAATTAGAGAGAAACAGCCTGAAATATATGTCAGTAGAATAAATTATTGGTGTTCTGAGCTTTGCCTTGTGAAGGCTCTCCATTAAAAAGTAAGTAAGTTAGCTGAAAAGTCATCATCTGAAAGCCCATTAATATATTTGCAGTGATTAGTTTATCAATTCCTTGGTCAAAGGCTGGGACCAGGACAAGTTCATTGTGAAGTGCATTAAGAGTGTGAGTATATGCATGCAAGCCCAGACATTAGTGGGAGAGGAAGATGTGGAATAAAAAGAAAACTAAAATATGTAACATTAAATATAGTCTAAGATGTTTGTGTTGGAAATAGTATAGAAATTCCAAGGACCTGGGGAGAGGGGACAAAAAAAAACTTCTTTGGAGAACACCTGTGGTAGCAAATCCCCAAACTTTGACAGATTTTACCCCAGATTCCCTTCATATTATATACAACCCTTCTCAAGAGAAATAAAAGCAGAAGTCCTGGGATTTGCCAGATTCTGTGGCCTGTACACCTGGGTTCACATTCCCTGGTACGCGAGACTGGCTCAGGGTGTGACTGGCCTCTTCCAGGAGTCATCAGAATTATTCATACATGATCAAAACTTTTCGCTGGCTACCTGAACAAAGACCATTGTCTGCCAGCAGCATCAAGTTCCTAACCCTTCCTGAGGCCTTGGCCACTCAGACACTTAAATGTTGATATCAAATAATCCCACCATACCTCACCCCCCAACCCCTGCCATCCTGCTGCTATAGCATGATCTATCCTATCCTATGTGGCTTCCCACATGTGTCAAGGGTAGGGGAGTCTTTATAATATGGATTCCTGAGCCATCATATTTCTGCTATTTCACGTTTAGTAAGACTGGATTGGAACTAAGTGTCTTAGTCAGCTCCAGTTGCTATAACAAATTACCATACACTGGGTGGCTTAAACAACAGAAATTTATTTTCTCACAATTGTGGAGGCCAGGAAGCCCAAGATCAGGGTGCTGGTCTGTCCATTTCCTGGTAAGGGCTCTCTTTCTGGCTTGCAGGTGGCCACCTTCTTGCTGTCCTCATTATCACATGGCCTCTTCTAGAGGCATGTGTGTGGAGAGAGATAACTCTTTCTCTCTTTCTCTTCTTATAAGGACACTAATCCTATCAAATTAGGACTCCAACAATTTAACCTTAATTACCTCCTAAAAACTTTCTCAAAATACAGTCACATTGAAAGTTAGAGCTTCAACATTTGAACTTAGGGGGAACAATTCAGTTCATAACATCATGCCCTTGCCCCCATAATTTGTATTTTGATATGCAAAATACATTCATTACACCCGAAGAGACCCAAAAGTCTTAACTCACTCCAGCATCAATTCTAAAATTTAAAATCCAACGTCTCATCTAAATTTCTAAGTGGATTGGAAGTATAATTCATCCTCATGCACAATTCTGCTCCAGCTGTAAATCTGTGAAATCTGATAAGTTGTGTGCTTCCAAAAGACAATAGTGGGACAGTCATAGGATAGACATTCCTATTCTAAAAGGAATAAATCAGAAGGAAGAAAGCGCTGACAAGATCCAAGCAAATCCTAAACCTCTCAAGGAAAACTCCATAAAATCTAAAGCCTTGATAGTAATCTTGTTCTTTTGGCTTAATGTTCTGCCTTCTAGACTCACTAAAGTGCTGGCTCAGCCTTCTAGACCCACCAGGATAGCATGTCATGCTCCTAAGGCTCTGCCAGGTTGAGGTCAAACCCCCATGGCTCCAGGCGACCCTGCCCCCATGACTCAGGTGGAGGCCATCTGGGTTATTAAAGACAAGTCAGTGGCTCTGGTTACCTTTGAATTGCCTTTGGATTCTTCTTCCCTTTTGTTGAAGAATTGACACCTTCCCAGGTGAGTAGCATTATCATCCTGTCCTGTAGAATCTAAGAAGTATTATGGCCTTCCTTCATTTCATTATGTCTCCATTCCCATCACTTGCAACTGGCAGTGTCTCTGTTCATATAATCCCATAATTTCTTTAACTAGTGGTAGTCCAGTCACACTCTTGATGTTTTCTTCCGAACAGGCTTTCTCAATTTTTACATTATGGATAGGATAGAATTTTCCAAATCTTTAAGTTTTAATTTTCTTTTGCTTAACAATTCCTTCTTCAATTCACCTCTCTTATTTTGCATTTTACTATAAGCAGTAAGGAGGACCCAAGCCACACTTTCAATACTTTGCTTAGAAAGCTCATCTGATAAATATTCAATTTCATCACTGGTAAGTTCCACCTTTCAAAAAAAAAAACCCCACTAGAACAAAGCTCAGCCAAGATCTTTGCCACCTTTATCACAAGGATTGCCTTTCTTCCAGGTTCCAATAATTTCTTTTTTCTATCTGAGATCTCAATGGAATGACCTGTAAGGTCCATATTTCTATAATTTGTTCATGATTATTTGTGTATTCTCTAAGAACATGGAAGCTTCTCTCCATATTTCCTTTCTTTTCTTGACATTTCACCAGAATCACCTTTAACATCCGTATTTCTAGAATGTACCTCAAAACTCTTCTAGCCTACCATTACCCAGGTCCAAAGCTGCTTTCATATTTTTAAGTATTTGTTACAGCAGTAACCACACTTTTTGGTGCCAAAATCTGTCTTAGTTTGGGCTGTCGTAACAAAATATCATAGCTCGAGTGGCCTACACAGCAGAAATTTATTTTCTCACCATTCTGGAGGCTGGAATTGCAAGACTGGAATGGCAGCATGGTTGGGTTTTGAATGTAAAGGCTGTCTTCTAGGCTTGCAGGCAACCACTTTCTTGCTGCATCCTCACATGGCCTTTTCTTAGTGTACACAGGTGTAGAGAAAGAGACAGAGAAAGAGAACCCTTTTCCTCTTCTTATAAAGGCCACTAGTTGTATTGGATTAGAATTAACCTTTATGAGCTCATTTAAACTTATCTCCTACAATCCCTACCTTCCAAAACAGACACATTGGAGGTTAGGAATTCAATGTCTGAATTTGAAGAAGGGTGACAATTCAGTCCACAGAACCAAGGAATCTGCATTTTCTGCCAGCATCCAAGATTAGTCTAAGATATGTAGTTTAAGGATTTGACTTTGAGAGGCTCTACTTCAGAACACATTCCCATGCGTCCTTCCTACAATGAATACAAACTGAATTGTAATTGAATGTAGTCCTAAAATACATAATACAATACCATGTAAATTACTACTACTGCATGTCAGTGCTGGTAAGAATATTATGCATTACAAGTCGTCATACATATGAGAAAACTGAAGACTATGATGCTGAGTAACTAAAGAATGTTTTCCTTGAGTAGTTATTTAGATAACCTTTGAGAAGCATTGAGATGTGGCAAAATTTTTTGAAAGTTACTAAATAAGACAAACATACTTCCAAACATTTACTTAAAGAAACATGAGATAAAGTTCAGTAGAAACTGTTGCTAGCTAAATGCAAATAGTTGGTTAGTATGTATAGCAATTATCTCTTACTCAAAGAATTACATATCAAATCCTGCATGCATCATTTCATTTGTGAAGGAAAACAAATTCCCTTAAATCCACCACCAAGTTATCCAACACAAATTGTCCAAACATTTTGCCAGTGGGCTAAAAGCCAGCTGACACACTTTCACTCACACCATCCAACCATCCACATTACTCTGTACAATGTGCTGGGCCATTACCACAAATGTTTGTGTCATCTATTAACAATATTATCATATGTTTTCTTCCTCCCTCTGAATGTGTTACGAAGTCAACCATTTAAAATATGAAAAGATCTTCTCTGTTTTCTGTGTTGTTTTCCAGAAAAGACTGAATTGCGCCTTGGTAGCCTTCAAAACTAAGGAGAATTGCAGGAGGAATGCTGTTTGCAACTGAGCAGCCCAGCCATGATTTGATTCAAGGGGTGATGAAGGGTACTTTGAAGCACTTAGCTTGCCTCCATAATGTGGAATCTACGGAAATCTCTAGAAATACGTATATCTCTATGTAAAGATAAGTAGTTTTTGAAATTTCCATCCAGCTCAAACTGGGCCAAAGATAGTGTTTTTGATTTGCAACAAAAGATAATTTCTGTGGGGGAAAAATTCTCTAGTTCTATGGATTCTTGAAGAAAAAGGAAAGTTGAACTGAGGAGTGCTGAGAAAGATCATCTAAATTAATTTACCATTAACTATGAGAGCATACTTCTCAAAGGGTTATACATATATATCTTTATTATAAATAACTGGAGATGCTTTTGAAAAAAAACACAAATTTCAGGACCTTTCTTTTTCAAGACTTAGATTTCAGAATGCTTCACCAAACTCCAAAATCTCAAAAATCAGATCCTGGACTGAAAAATTTTAAATAGCCCTCCAACTGACTTTTATGCACATGAGAGCTTTACCCAACTGTTGGGGGGATTGAAGGACACAGAATGAAAGGAATATAAATTAACATCTTATTTCATCATATCATCCATGATTCTGTAGCCCAAGAAAATTCGAGAGAAGTCAATGTAATACATGAACTCCAACAAAAGTAAAAATAATAATGTTTAGTTTAGATCCTATTATCTACCCCAACTTAGATTCTATATTTCTTTTCTTTCTAGCCCCCTGGTGGCTCTTGTTCATCATGTTGCCTTTTCAACCATCAAACGATTCTCCAGGTTGGATCCTAGCTCACTATTAGGCTCCAAATGGGTTGAATATCAACACAGGAAGTTTGTCCTCAAAAGACAAGACAGAGTCAGTTTCACTGTCTTTCTCCCTCTGTGTACATTCTCTTTCTTGCTCACACATATAGAAGAGAGTAAAGCATAGTCCATCAATTTTCAGTTTTACTTATGACTACAGGCTGGTTGCTACTGGATTGGTGAGCTGCTAAAATAACTAAAAATAACTTGTCAACAGATCAGTATTCCTCTAAGTGGCCTAGTTGGCTTTCAACATTCAACACCTGGCAACACTGAAAAGCTCTTCCACACCTTATTTATTCTATTCTAAAATGTACTTTTTTCACATTTTAACATCTCTGAAATCAAAGTGCATCTTACAATTGAAATCATCTTTAAAAATGTGGGGCCTTTTCTGGCAGCTGCAAATGGTGTTATCACTATTTCCCCAATCCTTCTCCCTGTGCGGAAAGTGCTGTTCCTTTTCTCCATCCTTCTCTTTCCAAACCAAAGAGCTCTTGGACTGTAAACTCAGGTATTTTATGCCAAGCAAGCATGTTGCAGAATCCAGTATATGTCTCTGTACCATTGTTTGGCTCTGATATTTGCCAGCTGAAGTAGTAAAACCATTATAGACTCTTTGTTTGAAGTTGGACTTTAAAGAGCTCTTTCAGTGCATATAAAGTGATAACGAAATCTTGGTTGTTACAGTTTTCTTAGTGATACCTAAAATAATGGTGTGTTTTGCATTTAATGACATGTTAGATCTGTTGAAATTTAGACGACAGAGACAAACTTTATAAATGGAAAGTTGAATCTGTGAGATAAGAGGAGCAAGGGATCTTTGGTACTCTTATGTGGGCTATCCCCCAACCCCCCAAAAAGAAAATGTTTAAGATACTTAAATTTAAATTTTTCATCTTGCTTCTGCTAGTATAATACCTGAGGACTCCCCTAGAAGCCACTGCCACTTCTCACCTAGAGACTGACCTTGCTTTCATTTCTGTGTTATTGTTTCTATGACCACTAATCCAATCATGCCACTTCTGTATTCATCAATGCAGCCCTCACAGAAAAGGAACCATCTGTTTCCACCTGTGTGGCAGCTCTCCTATTACATTCTCCAAATGCTGCCATTGCTGATTTTTTTTTTCCAGTTGTCTCTCTTGAGAAAACTGGACACATTTCTTCACAGTTCAGTTGGAGGATATTTTGAGAGGCACCATCCAGAATCACACCAAAACATCTGTCAACTCTGAAAATTAACACACTTTTAAAAATAAAGGTCAGGTCTAATTTTTCAGGAGAAACTACTATAATGGTAGAAGTAATTCCATAGCACTTTGAGATTATTTCATCATAGTCCAACAGAATTAAGGGTTTTGATGTAGTGCAAGACGGTACCCTGTGCAACCACAGTCTGAACAAATCTGGTTTCCAATTCCAGTTCAAAAATTATCTTGGCCACCCCATTTAAGCATCTTCCACACACACAAAAATGGCTCTCCAGGGAATACTTGGATGACCCCTCTATTGTCCTGATCGATTCCCATTAGACTTTAAAACTGGTATAGCACTGTAGGATGACTACAGTTAATAATAATATATTATATAATTTCAAATAGCTAAAGGATTATATTGAATGCTCCCAACACAAAGAAATAATAACTGTCTGATATGGTGAATATACTAATTCCCCTAATTTGATCACAATACATTACATGTATTGAAACATCACTGTGTGTCCCTTAAATATGTACAATTATTATGTGTGAATTTTAAAAGTTTCTTAAAAATAAAAATTCTATACCAAACACAAAAGAAAAAAATGTAGCTTAAAATTACAAGGAAAAGAAAACAGATGATGGGATTGGGTGAGGGACTTGCAGTTTTGAAAGACATGTCACCCATTCACCAGATATGGACTTTAATCAAACAAACACATTGTAAAGTACATTTATGACTCTTATGAATTTATTGGAAATTTTAACAACTACTGAATATTTGATAATATTAAAGAATAACTGCTGATTTTTAAAAAATAAGATAAAGGTCAAGTATCTATTTTATCTTAGTATAAGCTCCCTGTCAATTTTGAGAACTCCCAGGAAAAAGACTCTTCTAGCCAGAGAATCTGATTCTAAATGATTGCTATCTGTCTTCCCAGTAGACCCCTAAGGTCCACAGGCTGATATACCTCCTTGTCTTAGTCAACTCTGGCTGCTATAACAAAATACCATAAACTGGGTGGCTTATAAACAACACAATTATTTTTTCTCACAGTTCTGAAGACTGGGAAGTCCAAGATCAAGATGCTGGAAGATTCAGCATCTGATCAGGGCTGGCCTTCTCCAAGATGATGCCTATGGTTGTGACTGTGTCCTCACATGGTAGAAAGGGAAAGGTAGCTCTTTGGGGCCTCTTTTCTGAGGGCACAAATCCCATCCATGGAGACACAAACATTCAGACTATACCACTTCTTAAACAAGTATCTCAGCAGTAGATAAGCAGATGGGATCTTGCCCAGCATTTGCTTTTCTGTACTTATATATCTGTCTGCTAGTTGTTTACCTAGCTGTCTTCTCCACTGGACTGCAAGCTCTTGTAAGCTATGGTTTATGGCTATTCACTTATAATCTCCTCAACATCTGATAAAGTCCTGGTCCCCAGGTAACTATAAATACTGCTTGCTGAGCATATTAATAAATGATTATGATTATCATAAACACATAGACTATTAGAGCTAGAAGTAATATTAAATATTATTTAGCACAAAAATCTTATTGAATATCAGAAAAACTGTCAACTCTCTTGATCATGTTCCTAATAAATAGCAGAACCACAAAGACTCAGACTAGGGTCTACTGATAACAATTATTTGACACTTTCCATTTTGAACACTATGATTTGGTGCCCTGTCATTCACAATTTTATTAAGATACATCTACATATAAATGAGGGCATTAAAGCAATACATGTATTACTCTTTCATCCTGCAGTAACGAAAGACCAAGATCTAAAAGACCCACGGGTTGTCTCACTCAAACAATCGGAAGCAAATAACTGATTAACTCTTTACAGAACTTCTATTTTTACATTGCTACTATAACAAAGCAAATACATGATTTTTTATAATGTAAGCTTTGGTCCAAGTAAGAAATAGGCAGGACACAATTTCACCTCTAAATTGAAATTAACATGTATCTTATTTGCCTCACGACTCTAAAGCAAAAGGTTATAATGACCAACTCCAAGATTTCCAGCCAGAAGGAAACCTACAAAGAATGAGATGACAATACCCACATATCATTCAGTGTCACAGATCCTTATCAGTTTTTCAATAGGATGTGGTAAAACTACCTCTGGAATGCTGAAGCTAAGTACTAACTTTTATAATAAATGTTTACAGAGCCTCAGTATCAAATTCTAAATATTATCACCATTACTTTATAATTGCATATAGTACAAATAACGATAACCACAATTTTCAATCATTGTACAATTCAGAAAGAAAAGAAACACTTTACTACATACAAGAACATTTCCTCCCTGAGGTTCCATGTAGCAAAGAATTAAAATAAAACTGTTGATGGTTAGCTATTCTCAAACTGGCTGCTATTCACATAATAGAAAACCTTCAAAATGCAACTCCACTGTTTCTGCCCCATATTCACCTGATTTCTCCTAAAGGCACCAGTTGAATTTATCTGACAGTAAGTAATGATTTGTGAGGAGGTGGGGGAGGAAGGCAAGACATTATGGTACTAACATTAAGTCCCAGCCTTCTCCCAAACTGCATAAGGCCCTGATGTCTTTGCAGAATAAAATGTGCAAAGACATATCAGGATCACTCATTTCAGCTCCATTACTGGTAATTGATCACACTGCCCAGAAGAAATCAGTATGCTTGCTTTTCGTGAGCCAGACTGGACAAAGGTCACTATTCACATCTCTCCTTTATAATGAACTAATTATAAAAACAATAGGTATTCAATGAAATGCATGCCAAGGAAACATGTTTGTCCTTATTCTTTTGAACTTTCAACTGTACAGAGATACAAAACTAACTTTTCTCTGCTAATTCATATTACAACAAAATCTTTTCTGTAACCTTCATTTCAAATTTTCTTCCAAAAATTGATTACAAAATTGTTCATCTCATTCTCTCCAATATAACAGATGCCCATGCCAAACATTAATAGAAGTGTCCACCCCCTCAAAAGTGTTCTAAGGGAGCCTCCCTCTAATTGGTTTGCATGTCTTGCAAAGAAAATGCCAGCATACGTGTATAAACAGACTGACAGGTTGTCTGATTCCACTGTGACTCTTACAAGTCTCTGTGTTCTGTGAGCTTCCAGAACGTCCTCAGGCAATGCTCATTAGCAAAACACAGCTGATACCTCGCCAAAGGTAATTGGTTGGGGGTAGGGTGAGTAGGAAAGGATATATATCCTTTTCTCCCTAGATCCCAAAGTCCAAAAACTATAAAATCCTATATATACTTTAACATTAAAATACCCAGAATCATTAAAACACACACACACACACACACACACACACACACAGAGCAGAAACTTCTCTCCACTAAGAAGTTTGTCAATCTGGTTCATACTCCATCAGTGAAAGTTTCAGATCTCATTTCCTGCCTAGAGTCATATCGAAGATTAGAGCCAACACATATTGGCACTATTCAAGGTACTGACTACAGATATTAACCCATAGTCAAGGATGACCTTTTCTGACAGATTTTAATATACTGACTTCTTACAGACTTTACACAGTCTTAATATACTATTACCCTATCCCCAATGGTTGTGATTCATTTAGTTACAACCACTTTAAAATGAATCCAGTATATATTGCAATATGTTCAGAAGTGGCTTATGGCAAAAGGGATTGTATAATTATTCCCTCCCAGCTATTCAGTTTTGCTGACAATAGATAATAACTGTGTAGACCTACACCCTACATAACCCTAGGGGGCCTTTCAAAGCAACAGATTTTGAAAAAATAAAAAATTTAAAAATTGCTGAAAATGGCAACAGTCACCACCAAGCACAGAACACTTAAAATACAGTTTGAGTTTTGTCAGGAGGGGCGTGGGGATGAGGTAGAGAAAAAGAAAAATGTAAGTGGATTTGTATTTGTTGTGCATCTATATGATTAAAAGGATCATTCTGCAGTGATTCTCTGAATTCCTATGTTAATCTCTACAATTGTATTTCCTTTTAAAGAATACATTAAATCATAAAATCTCATCTAGAAAGAGATGGTATATATTAGATTGCTACTTACATAGCTCTGCTCTTCCCTTTTACCCTCCCACACTGTTACTACCAAGGTTACAAACAAGTCCAAATAAATGTTGATAAATAGGCTAAAAACCTGTCCCGCAAGGCCCCAGAGATAAGTAGAAGACTCATTATTCACAGCTGTAACTTCTCACTCTGGCTCTCCTTGCCAGGAAGCTTTTATAAGCACTTCATTCTTCTGTACCCTAAAATAATAATCAACTAAAAATAACCTAAGTGATGATATATAAATTATTGGGGACAAATCATCTAAGAGTGGTGGCCTCAGAAGGAGCTCCCTGACCCTATGGAAGAGGTAGCTGGAGAGGAAAAGAAAAGAAAGGGAGGTTTCTTTTACAGCTCAACGGCTATTATAAGAGATATTAAAGATGAATAAAATATGACACAGAAAAAAGAATTTAATCTGTAAACTTCCCATGCAATAAGATAGTACTGACAAGATCGCAGTCCCTCTACTTATCATCACATTCATACATCTCTATACACATTGGTGCCACAGCAATCTCCATTGTGTCTGTGTCTTGGAAGGCACCGCATAACACAGCTTTCTTCCTTCTGTGATGCTTCCTCTAATGACCAAGCAGGATGGGTCAGAGTGAAAGATTTTAAGGCAAAGATATCATCTGAGTCCACTTACCATGAATAAAGATGAGAAGTCTCTAATACCACTAAGGGAGAAGTGAAGCTGGTAGAAATCCATCATGTGTTGGAGAAAAGGTGATTTAGAGTTATGCTGACCATCACTGGCCCCAGATACCATTAGCTTATTTTGTTATCTCTAACTTCCTTCAATTTTTCTGCATCTGCAGGATCTCTATAACTATTTCTTCTCTTTATTGCATGACTCTTGTTCTGAAATCATTTCTTTATTTTTATGCTTAGGTATATGTTGGAATGAGGGAGGGCTTAAATTCATGGAGTCATTGAAGACATCAAGTTGAGGAATCTCATAAATATTAACTAAATATTCAACTGGAAGAAAGAGTATCAGCGATTGAGGATCAAATGAATGAAATGAAGCGAGAAGAGAAACCAAAAGAAAAAAGAAGAAAAAGAAATGAACAAAGCCTGCAAGAAGTATGGGATTATGTAAAAAGACCAAATCTACGTCTGATTGGGGTGCCTGAAAGTGAGGGGGAAAATAGAACCAAGTGGGAAAACACTCTTCAGGATATCATCCAGGAGAACTTCCCCAACCTAGTAGGACAGGCCAACATTCAAATCCAGGAAATACAGAGAATGCCACAAAGATACTCCTCGAGAAGAGCAACTCCAAGACACATAATTGCCAGATTCACCAAACTTGAAATGAAGGAAAAAATCTTAAGGGCAGCCAGAGAGAAAGGTCAGGTTACCCACAAAGGGAAGCCATTCAGACTAACAGCAGATCTCTCGGCAGAAACTCTACAAGCCAGAAGAGAGTGGGGGCCAATATTCAACATTCTTAAAGAAAAGAATTTTCAACCCAGAATTTCATATCCAGCCAAACTAAGTTTCATAAGTGAAGGAGAAATAAAATCCTTTACAGATAAGCAAATGCTTAGAGATTTTGTCACCACTAGGCCTGCCTTACAAGAGACCCTGAAGGAAGCACTCAACATGGAAAGGAACAACCGGTACCAGCCATTGCAAAACCATGCCAAAATGTAAAGACCATCGAGGCTAGGAAGAAACTGCATCAACTAACGAGCAAAATAACCAGTTAATATCATAATAGCAGGATCAAGTTCACACATAACAATCTTAACCTTAAATGTAAATGGACTAAATGCTCCAATTAAAAGACACAGACTGGCAAACTGGATGAAGAGTCAAGACCCATCAGTCTGCTGTATTCAGGAGACCCATCTCACACGCAGAGACATACATAGGCTCAAAATAAAGGGATGGAGGAAGATTTACCAAACAAATGGAGAACAAAAAAAAGCAGGGGTTGCAATACTAGTCTCTGATAAAACAGACTTGAAATCATCAAAGATCAAAAGAGACAAAGAAGGCCATTACATAATGGTAAAGGGATCAATTCAACAGGAAGAGCTAACTATCCTAAATATATATGCACCCAATATAGGAGCACCCAGATTCATAAAGCAAGTCCTTAGAGACTTACAAAGAGACTTAGACTCCCATACAATAATAATGGGAGAATTCAACATTCCACTGGAAACATTAGACAGATCAACGAGACAGAAAGTTAACAAGGATATCCAGGAATTGAACTCATCTCTGCAGCAAGCAGACCTAATAGACATCTATAGAACTCTCCACCCCAAATCAACAGAATATACATTCTTCTCAGCACCACATCATACTTACTCCAAAATTGACCACGTAATTGGAAGTAAAGCACTCCTCAGCAAATGTACAAGAACAGAAATTATAACAAACTGTCTCTCAGACCACAGTGTAATCAAACTAGAACTCAGGACTAAGAAACTCAATCAAAACCGCTCAACTACATGGAAACTGAACAACCTGCTCCTGAATGACTACTGGGTACATCACGAAATGAAGGCAGAAATAAAGATGTTCTTTGAAACCAATGAGAACAAAGATACAACATACCAGAATCTCTGGGACACATTTAAAGCAGTGTGTAGAGGGAAATTTATAGCACTAAATGCCCACAAGAGAAAGCAGGAAAGATCTAAAATTGACACTCTAACATAGCAATTAAAAGAACTAGAGAAGCAAGAGCAAACACATTCAAAAGCTAGCAGAAGGCAAGAAATAACTAAGATCAGAGCAGAACTGAAGGAGATAGAGACACAAAACACCCTCCAAAAAATCAATGAATCCAGGAGTTGGTTTTTTGAAAAGATCAACAAAATTGACAGACCACTAGCAAGACTAATAAAGAAGAAAAGAGAGAAGAATCAAATCGATGCAATTAAAAATGATAAAGGCGCTATCACCACCGACCCCACACAAATACAAACTACCATCAGAGAATACTATAAACACCTCTACACAAATAAACTGGAAAGTCTAGAGGAAATGGATAATTTCTTGGACACTTACACTCTTCCAAGACTAAACCAGGAAGAAGTTGAATCCCTGAATAGACCAATAACAGGCTCTGAAATTGAGGCAATAATTAATAGCCTACCAACCAAAAAAAGTCCAGGACCAGATGGATTCACAGCTGAATTCTACCAGAGGTCCAAGGAGGAGCTGGTACCATTCCTTCTGAAACTATTCCAATCAATAGAAAAAGAGGGAATCCTCCCTAACTCATTTTATGAGGCCAACATCATCCTGATACCGAAGCCTGGCAGAGACACAACAAAAAAAGAGAATTTTAGACCAATATCCCTGATGAACATCGATGCAAAAATCCTCAATAAAATACTGGCAAACCGGATTCAGCAACACATCAAAAAGCTTATCCACCATGATCAAGTGGGCTTCATCCCTGGGATGCAAGGCTGGTTCAACATTCGCAAATCAATAAACATAATCCAGCATATAAACAGAACCAAAGAAAAGAACCACATGATTATCTCAATAGATGCAGAAAAGGCTTTTGACAAAATTCAACAGCCCTTCATACTAAAAACGCTCAATAAATTCGGTATTGATGGAACGTACCTCAAAATAATAAAAGCTATTTATGACAAACCCACAGCCAATATCATACTGAATGGGCAAAAACTGGAAAAATTCCCTTTGAAAACTGGCACAAGACAGGGATGCCCTCTCTCACCACTCCTATTCAACATAGTGTTGGAAGTTCTGGCTAGGGCAATCAGGCAAGAGAAAGAAATCAAGGGTATTCAGTTAGGAAAAGAAGAAGTCAAATTGTCCCTCTTTGCGGATGACATGATTGTATATTTAGAAAACCCCATCATCTCAGCCCAAAATCTCCTTAAGCTGATAAGCAACTTCAGCAAAGTCTCAGGATACAACATTAATGTGCAAAAATCACAAGCATTCTTATACACCAGTAACAGACAAACACAGAGCCAAAACATGAATGAACTTCCATTCACAATTGCTTCAAAGAGAATAAAATACCTAGGAATCCAACTTACAAGGGATGTAAAGGACCTCTTCAAGGAGAATTACAAACCACTGCTCAGTGAAATAAAAGAAGACACAAACAAATGGAAGAACATACCATGCTCATGGATAGGAAGAATCAATATCGTGAAAATGGCCATACTGCCCAAGGTAATTTATAGATTCAATGCCATCCCCATCAAGCTACCAATGAGTTTCTTCACAGAATTGGAAAAAACTGCTTTAAAGTTCATATGGAACCAAAAAAGAGCCCGCATCTCCAAGACAATCCTAAGTCAAAAGAACAAAGCTGGAGGCATCACGCTACCTGACTTCAAACTATACTACAAGGCTACAGTAACCNGGATCTCATTAAACTAAAGAGCTTCTGCACAGCAAAAGAAACTACCATCAGAGTGAACAGGCAACCTACAGAATGGGAGAAAATGTTTGCAATCTACTCATCTGACAAAGGGCTAATATCCAGAACCTACAAAGAACTCAAACAAATTTACAAGAAAAAAACAAACAACCCCATCAAAAAGTGGGCAAAGGATATGAACAGACATTTCTCAAAAGAAGACATTCATACAGCCAACAGACACATGAAAAAATGCTCATCATCACTGGCCATCAGAGAAATGCAAATCAAAACCACAATGAGATACCATCTCACACCAGTTAGAATGGTGATCATTAAAAAGTCAGGAAACAACAGGTGCTGGAGAGGATGTGGAGAAATAGGAACACTTTTACACTGTTGGTGGGATTGTAAACTAGTTCAACCATTATGGAAAACAGTATGGCGATTCCTCAAGGATCTAGAACTAGATGTACCATATGACCCAGCCATCCCATTACTGGGGATATACCCAAAGGATTATAAATTATGCTGCTATAAAGACACATGCACACGTATGTTTATTGCAGCACTATTCACAATAGCAAAGACTTGGAATCAACCCAAATGTCCATCAGTGACAGACTGGATTAAGAAAATGTGGCACATATACACCATGGAATACTATGCAGCCATAAAAAAGGATGAGTTTGTGTCCTTTGTAGAGACATGGATGCAGCTGGAAACCATCATTCTTAGCAAACTATCACAAGAACAGAAAACCAAACACCGCATGTTCTCACTCATAGGTGGGAACTGAACAATGAGATCACTTGGACTCAGGAAGGGGAACATCACACACCGGGGCCTATCATGGGGAGGGGGGAGGGGGGAGGGATTGCATTGGGAGTTATACCTGATGTAAATGACGAGTTGATGGGTGCTGACGAGTTGATGGGTGCAGCACAGCAACATGGCACAAGTATACATATGTAACAAACCTGCACGTTATGCACATGTACCCTAGAACTTAAAGTATAATAATAATAAATAAATTTTTAAAAAATTAACTAAATACATAATTGTCAAATTCTAGTATATTTATAGCAAATGAGGACAACATATAGCTCTTTGTTTCCTAGCAGCCAATGTGAAACAGGAAATATGACATATTACTTACCATTCATTATGTATCTATACATTATATATGTAATTAAACTATCGGCACCATTTTATGTGCATTCTGGACTGAATGTCTGTATCCTCCCAAAGTTCATACACTGAGATCCTAACCCACAATGTGATAGTATTTGGAGCTAAGACCTTTGGGGGGAAATCAGTTCATGAGGGTAGAACCTTCCTGAATGGGATTATGCCCTTTTAAGAAGAGATAAATCTTGTTCTCTGTCTCTTCCATGTAAGGATACAACCAAAACATCACCTTCTGCAAACCAGGAAGAGTGCCATTACTGACATGGATCTGCCAACACCTTGATGGACTCCTCAGCCTCCAAAACTGTGAGAAATAAAGTTCTATTGTTTACAAACCACCCAGTCTATGACATTTTATTATAGCAGCCCAAAGTAACTGAAACAGGGAAGACAAATCTTTTCCAGCACAGTATTCTAAGATGAATTTATCATGTGCATCTTTATGTAAGGATGACCAAAAATATAAAAATTATGGGCAAAGTCTTCTCACAGGCTGCTAATAAAGGTTGTAGAACCTTTATATGGACGTATCTTAATTTAACTCTCAGTGAAGTTAAAAGCATAATGCTAAAGCATGGAGCAAAATCGTTTCTACAAGGTCTGTATATATGGCTATCTGGTGGTCTAGCTTTACCTAGGCTTGGAAATCCAGAAGAATATATGTTTGGCACCTCGACATTCACATCCAAGAATAGTTCAAATGTGATACGAGACTGAATACAAGGAAGAATCTCAGAGGGAAAGCTACCAGGCCTCCCCAACTGAGGATAGTGTTGTCAGTAGATCTCTCCTTGGAGAAAAGTAGAGAAAGCCAAGATCAGAAGGCCACATATATAAAAAAAAAGTCAGGGTCAAGAAATTACCAACTGGGAAGGGTCTGGACAAGCAAGGTTTGACACTGAGAAGCAAGTTAATGCATCAGCGTATAAACAGGAGGAGATCCCAGAAAAAGGACATGAGTGATAGCCAATCCTCTAAATTATTCATTTTATTTAAGCTTTAGGGAACCTCTCTCGATTGATGATTAAACATAGTAAAATATCTAGATTTTTTTTTGGTAAAATAAAAAAAGAAATTTAAGACTAAAGTCACAAGGAGTAAATGAATGAATCACACAGGTATTCTGTATGGAAGTAACACACCTTTTTCTATAGAGACCAGATATGAAAGTGGGAGGATGATGTTTTCTTTTAAGAATTAGTGTATCCTTTGTATTCTTACCCTGAAATTGAAAAACCACCCAGAAGGTATTTGGAGCATTGTGGTGGTATTTAAAATTAATGTCACAAAACTTCTGCATCAATTTCACAATATGAGCTCTCAGAAGTTATTCAGGGTCATGGACGGTGGTCTCCACAAGGGCTTGGCAGAGAGGATGGATGGGAGTTGAAACCCATTCATGGATCTCTGTTTCAGGATCATGGGTGCCCTGAGGAAGGAGGACCTTTTTTTCTATTGTTACAAACACTCCAAAAAGATTGGCAGAGGCTCTGGGAACCACAAAGGAAGAGCCAAACCAGAATTCAGGCAGAGGCAAGGGTTTGGCAGGGAAGGGCAAGTGATCCAACAGGGATGGATACACAAAAGAAAAAATTCCCAGAAGAGCCAGCAGTAGCTGCAGAGCTGCATAGAAAGACGCCGTATTGGCAAGCACCATAATTTAGCACCATTCCCACATGAAAACTGAAACTATAAGTAATGGGGGCTGTTACAAGCCCACTGGAGACAGAACTGTCACAACGACTGCTGTATAGAAATATTGAAATTTCAATTCTGATTGTTAATAGCGCATGAGAAATATTGTAGTAGTGACTAATAGCAAATTATAGAAGCCACTTGACAGTACCTGTTTTACTTGTAACCTACAATAGCAACTATTAACAGCAATTGTGATAACAATGTGCTAAGATTTAAGAACATTCAAATCTGAAAGAGACAAAGAAGTAACAAAAGTAGTTCACAGAGCGTCTGAAAGCCTGAATAGGCACAGGTGTGACAACTGGAAGTCAATTCTAACTAAAAAAAGAATGGTTGATAACTGCTGGAGATGTCAAGGATATTTCAGAAATGTATACCAAATTCCTTGGATACACTCCATAAGTACTCAGAACCCGTTTGATGCTAGACTAATGAAAGTTATAATTAAGCAAGAAATTATTCAGGAAGAGATACTGTCAGAGAACGGAAAAAAAAAAAAACAACTTTAGTTTTCAAAGATTGAATATAGAAATGCTTAGGAGGGCTTTGGAGCAGTCAGATCTTAGTTTAAATTCTTCCTTTGCCCTTTAGTAACATGTATCTTTGAGTAAGTCACTGAACATTTTTTAATAACAAGTAAAAATAAAATGGTGGAACTATCAAGTATCCCTTTACTCTCTTAAAAATTATTGAAGGACCCAAAGATTTTCTGTATACCTGGGTTGTGTGTACACATATACATATATACACACACACACACACACACACACACACACATGTATATGCATACACACAACCCATATATATGTGTGTGTGTGTGTGTGTATACATATATGTATATCTCGCTCTGTCAGCCAGGCTGGAGTACAGTGGATGCGATCGCAGCTCACCGCAACCTCTGCCTCCTGGATTCAAGTGATTCTCCTGCCTCAGTCTCTCAAGTAGCTGCGACTACAGGCGCATGCCACCACGCCCAGCTAATTTTTGTATTTTTAGTAGAGACAAGGTTTTACCATTTTGGCCAGGCTGGTCTTGAACTCCTGACCTCGGGGGATCCATCTGTCTTGGCTTTTCAAAGTGCTGGGATTACAAACGTGAGCCACTGTGCCCAGCCAGTATTCACTATATTAAAAATTTAATAATATGAGAATTCTTTTTTTTTAGACGGAGTCTCACTCTGTCACCCAGGTTTTAGTGCAGTGGTGCAATCTCAGCTCACTGCAACCTCCACCTCCTGGATTTGAGTGATTCTCCTGCCTCGGTCTCCTGAGTAGCTGGGACTAAAGGCGCACACTACTACCATGCCCAGCTAATTTTTGTATTCTTAGTAGAGACGGAGTTTCACCATATTGGCCAGGATGGTCTCCATCTCTTGACTGCATGATCCGCCCACCTCGGCCTCCCAAAGTGCTGGGATTACAGGCATGAGCCACCGCACCAACAGAGAATTTAAAAAAATATATATACATATATACACATATACTCATTGATTCATATAAATATAACAGTAAACCCATGACATGTTAACATATGATATTTTTACATAAAATATCTATATTCAAAAATAGTGAGAATTGTGTCATGTTTATATGTTTACAAATCTCTTTAATGTTGTGAATTAATAGAAGACAACTGAATTCTTATATCTGCTTAGAAGACAACTTATATTCTTATAACAGTTCAATCTGTTACAATAGGTTATTCTGGTTGCAGTATATGAGGAAAATCTGGCTACACACAGATATGTCATTGTGGAAAAAAGAAATATTTTAATAGCCTTTTAAGATAATTATGGATGTTCTTCTTTGATACCGAATAAAAATTTGATAGGTGGTAGTGTCTTAAAGGTTAGTTGCAATGTGGAATCTGAAGCCAGATCAGTGAACTTTGTGTGGTCTGCTACATTGAAGTTCACTGGTCTGCCTTGCACCTGAAATGGGTCTTTTATCAGTGCAGAAGAAGTGTTTTTGTAAACATCCCACTTTGCCACACAGAATATTAAAAAGTGATATATTCAAGAGTCATGATTTAATATAATTAGTACTTTTTACTGTTCCTTCAAAGACATTTGAAAGTGAAACTGGCAATTTATTTTTTTACTATGTGTGTGTGGCAATGAATAATACAATGACTATGAGTACAATTTCCGGCCACTGCCCCTTCACATTTGTGCTAAGATGAATTTAACTCACTACTGTTTTGAGCAATCAGTGCAATTGTCACCACAGTGAAAAAGGTCAATATTAAGGCTTTAGTATTATTATGAAAACAATTTGCCCTCACAGGACACCTGTAAGTGCCTTGTTGACACCAGAGGTCAACAGACCACACTTTAAGAACTGTTGCTTATTAATTCAGAAACACCAAAATTTGAACAGACTACCAGAAACAAAAATCTGAACACCTGTTCTACACAAAATACTTTTTTTTTAAAAAAAAAGCGATATTGCCCTTACCTCCAAAAACACTCATAGTCAAATTGTGCTGATGAAACAGATGCAAAGGGATAATTTTTAAATGATATATTATAACTGCTATCACACTATATAGATAAAGGTAAAAAACAGAAGCAGGATTCTCCTTCCAGGGAGTAAGGATATAAAAATGAAATTTATCTTTAAAATATTTTACATAATATATTAAGGTGAAATAAAACATGCTCATTATATAAAACTTTAAAAATTATTAAAAAGACAAAAAGAAATTACAGTAAGTAGGACCCCAATCAGATTTAACTACAGCTAATAGTTTGACATATTTGATTCTTGTTCTTTTCCATAAAAATACATAAATCTTTACTTACAGATTTGTGATCTCATTATATATATGTAGTTCTGTGTGCAGTTTTTAACTGGACATTAAACTATAAAGATTTTCCATATAACTTGAGCAAACCTCAGACATACGAGTTTTAATGACATTATGCTATCAGATGGATAAATCATAATTCACTTAACCATCCTTCTATACTGTATTTTGAGTAGTATATGGTGTTCTTACAGTTTAACATAAACTTAAATCTGTTTCTGCATATTAGCTTATTTCTCTTCAGGATTTCCCTGAAGTGGAGTCGTTAGGTAAAGGGTAAAAATTTTCAGATTCTTTCCATATAAAGCCAAATTTATTTCAAGGAAGGTTATGCTTATCCAGTTGAAGATGCAAAACAAAGACATCTTCCTTCCCTCTCTCAAGAGTTTCTATTAAAAAGAAACTATTTTTGAAAAAATCAAACCGTAACATTTTTGAATGCAGAAGAAAATATGAGGAGTATGGAATTTCAGGAATTTCTGAAACATGGAAATCAGAAGTAATTTGGTATAGAATAAAACCGGCCATAAAAAAACACAGTTAAAGGAGCTCTGTAGAAGTTTCAAGTTCAAAGTGAGTGAGTACAAGTACAGAACGGAGCCAAGATAAGCACATGAGTAGATTAATTAAAGCACTATATTTAGAATGGCTGGACGAGGTATCCCCTTTTCTTCCCCTGCAGATGGAGGCTAGTGACTTTTTTTTCCCCTCAAGATTAAGGCCTAAGAACATTTCTCCTAAGAAAATGGGTCATCTCCCAGTGGAGGGTTACAGGTATGAGTGTTGAAGCCCGAGAGAAAGAAGTATAATAGCACTTAAGAGAACGTCAAAACTCCATATTATACAGCAAAAAAGAATACAAAATTGGACTAAGAAATTAAATTCACTAAGATTTTCCACTCTCAAAGTAAAGTCCTCCTGACTTTACACTGGACAGCATTATGGGACAGTTTACTTTTGGCCCATCAGCACCATGGTGTGGTGCCTCCTGTCAATATGGTGTGCCCTTTACAGTGTTGAAATTAGAATCTGACATTTAAGGGACGTTGAGAAAACAGGCCTATAACACTGAATGATAATCCCAAGCAAGCTATTTATACTAATTAAACTAGTCCTTTATTCGTAAATATAAATAGTAAACAAGGATCACCAGATACTGAAGAAATACTAATAGCATGAAAATAAAAAATCAATATAAAGCAATACCCTAATAAATCCAAGTAAAAATGGAGTCCAACCCGGCTGAAAAATAGTTCTTCAAAAATGTTCCACTTAGTATCTTCAGAGAGAGAGAGACAAGAAGATCCCAAGAGGATAAAGAAAGAAGAGCCTTCTACCACAAGTAAAAAATTCAAAGACTTAGAGTGACGATTTGGAAATTTTTAAACAAAACTATTTAATTTGGGGCCAAATCAGTGACTTTTAATGTTGTTTGGCCAATAAATATATTTAACATATGACACATTGTGTATATGAATCTATATATTATATGTATAAAGTTTCACTAAACAATACTTCCCCTTAAAGCCATACACTCTCTACGATAATTCTATTTATTTTTAAAAGTATTCATTAAATTTATTTCATGACCCATTGATAGGTTGTGATTCAGAGTTCGTAAACAGTTGATTTAATGGTAGAATAAAACAACTGAAAACGAAGCACGTGGTCTGTAGAATAAAAGTAAAGTCTCACAGAATAAAAAGCAACAAAAACAGATAAGAGTATAAATTTATGTCACAGATGAAAAATTCAGGAAGTCCAATATCCATGCAGTAGGAATGAAATGGAGAGAAGAAATAATGGAGACAATAAAAGAAAGCAAAACAGACAGACACACACTTTTAAATGGGAATGGTTCAAGTAGGGCTGAGCAAAATAAATAAAATTTAAAAAACAAAATCAGAGACATACGCCTACAAACTTCCTGATGAGATTTCAGAATTCCAAAACAAAGAAAAAACCTTAAAAGCATCTAGAGAGAATAAATCAATTACATACAAACCAACAGGATCCATATGTGTATCTAATATCACACTCCTCATTATCATCAGTTTCTCACTAGCAATATATACACAAAAACATGAAAAAGCAAGATGTTTTAAATCTTAAAGAAAAACACTGAATTTATAATTTTATACCCTGCCAAACTAGGGTAAGAGGTAAATAAAGTCATTTTTGCAAATGCAAGCAAATAGAAAATTTAGCACTCAAACATTCCATGTGAAAGAAATTACTAGACCAGATTTTCCATCAAAATAAAAAATAATTCCAACAATGATGATGACACAGAGCACAAGAAACACAGGCAGCTGTTG
The DNA here is from genome assembly GCF_003255815.1 of Theropithecus gelada. NCBI lineage: Eukaryota > Metazoa > Chordata > Mammalia > Primates > Cercopithecidae > Theropithecus > Theropithecus gelada. Next base: position 122,554,942 of record NC_037669.1, read on the forward strand.
GAAAAATAAATACAGAAAAAGGTAAGAAAATGGTAAAGAAATGAGTGAGAATCAACGACAGCTTGATGATCGGAAGAGTATCCTTTCAGCAACAAAGTTTGTAGACAAAGAATGTAACTTTTCTATGGGTCCAACTACACTATGCTTTTACCCTGATATATATGTACAGAATTATAACATTTTAATAACGTTTGTTGGTTTTCAGTTTTTAGAATCAATCTACTAGCAATGAACAAAATAACTACAGTTACAGAATTAATTTGACAAATGCAATAATAATGTAGCACATTTTATAAAATGGAGAATGAATAAGAGGGGGAAAGGTAATGAAGCCTATTAATTCCTTTGTTTTGAGTTATGCTAAAAAAATTATATGTATGTAGATACACCTACACATAGGCATATATATACATACATGCATATATGCATCATATATATGCATATATATATGTAGGTAATAAATCAAGAAATCTAGAAGAATTAGAAAAATAAAAGCTTACAAAGATTGGCAGGAAGTTAGGGTGTTTTAAACCTTTCATTTTTCACAAGTTGAAAGTACTACTTCAAGTTGACGAGCAAAAGTATGAGGGTTTTAAGATTTTAATATTCATCACCAAAACAAAACAAAAACTACTGTTAACAATGGTTGTCTCTAGCAAGTGAGACTGGAAAGAAGAAAAGTAGAGAATTTTATCTTAATGTTTAACCTTCTCTATTGTTTGATGTTCTTATATATAGACATATATATAACACACATATATATGTGCTTTTGAAAAAGACTTACCATTTTACCCTATCCTTCCTGAAATTATTTTTAAAAATAGCTTTGTTCAATCTATATGAAGAAAAATTTCATTTTTATTTGAATGGTTCTAAATATCTAAAGTGCCCTTAAATTTCATTTGTAAAATATCTATTTTTGCCATTGGCCACATGAATTTTACTTTTACTGATTTATAAGAATTATTTATATACTAAGACAATCAAACTTCTGCTTATTTTATTTGTGGCAAACATATTCACAGATTCCTCATTAAACTTGCAATATTATTTCCAGGGTATCTTTTTTACTTTAAAAAATGTTGTTCCTTTTATGTATATTCTCAACCTTAGCTTTATATACACAACTGTCATACACCCTGCACTTTCATACATTATATATTGATATCCTCAAAATACCTTTCCTACACTTGAATTTGCATTTTATATGGCAGACAATTAAGGGTGAATTTGAACCATTTTATGGATAAAATTCCAGGCCCCTAACAGGCTACCCTGAAAGGTAGAGCAGAATGCAGAAGCCAAGGCTTTTGTGGTAACATTACATTTAGGCAGAATTGCAGTCAAATTCAGAATCCTTTCTCTCTCACCCTGTGTGAGGGTGAAGGGGGGCCTCCCATGGAGGCTCTGGGTGCCTGGGGTCTTCCAGCTGCTTACTCAAGCAGGACCACTGATTGTATCACAATATGCAACTTTCCTACCACGATTCTCATGTTGTTTCTATCCCATTTTCATTTGTGAGCAAGCACTATGAGGCCCCACACAGTGATGAGCAGCAAGAATGCAACAGGGGAGGAGCCCTCAAATGTCCTGTATGACAGGAGCTGGGGGAAGAGTTCACAGAACACCAGTTGCCTCAACCTATAATGATAGAGGTAGAGAGCCCACCTTTCCTTCTCTCCTGCTCTGGGCACCAAGCAGGTCCTGGCAAGGAAGTTTAAAGACTGAGAGCTATCTGGCTTCTGCCTGTGTGAAATGAGGGTGCAATCATGAGACAGAAAGAAGAGATGTTGTCTTAATGTGTCCAATCCAAGGGGAAAATGAGAATGACCAGGGAACATAAAGACAGCCTCCAAATAATCTTAGAGCTTGTAAAAGCTCCTAAAAGTCCTCTAGATTTCCCTCACCCAAGGCGGGGGGAATGCAGAAAACATACTGGAATTTTAAAATTGTTTTTCAACTTTCTAAAAAAAATAAGATACCCCTCCCAAAATAAGCAGGCTTACTGGTCTACTTTGGGGCATTTAAATTTCAAATACATTTTTAATAATTATTACCTAATCTAAGATTTCATCATGCATAATAATGATTTCCCTATTTGGAAATTCTTGCTGAACCTGGGATATAAGTTAAACATTCATTCATGTACATGTTCTTCCTAGATTCTTTAAAGTCTTTCTATTTATTTAAGTTTTTCTGTTTAATCCATGTGGAATTCATTTTGACATATATTATGCAAATATGCTATCATTCGATTTTTCTTTATATAAACCAGTTTTCACAGTATCATTTATTGAACAATTTATATCCTTCCTGTTCTGTTATAGTTATCAAGAATGCTAACTTATTGGTGTATTAATGGGAATATCCTAATAAATAGTAATAAAAGTACTGGAAGATTCTAGTCATCTGAAAAGCTAAATGATTTATCAGAATGTCATTAGGTAGAAATGAAATAAGAATGAAAGATGATAAATGTTCTTAAGAATATTTCATCTAGGCCTTGATAAAAGATGAGAAAATAACCTCACAACAAAGCACAACAGACCTTCATAGTAACTGAAATTAAATGTCTCCCCTGATAGAAATCGATGTCGATTATAGTTTTGTATCCTGATAAATTTCCTCAATTTTAGGTATGTCAGTGCTTTCATCACCATATTCTATGGTCTCTCTATATATTCTGTTAATTCCATTAGATTGGAGAATATTTCACTGAGGGCCACTTTAATGAACACTCTTCATTCAGTTGTTTTCTTTGAATGTACAGGCATGTAATCATATTTTTTCAAATAACAGTGTTAATTTCCTTTTCAAAGTGTATACGTTTATTTCTATTTCAGAACATGTTATAAGCTAGAACTTTCAGAACAGTGTTTAAATTATAATAGTGTATGGTAATAAGGAGGATCCTCAACTTACCTCAACTATATCTAATAAAAAAGTCATCAGCCTTTCATTTTTAAAATTTAATTCATTTATTCCAAATTTAATTGTATTCTAAAATAATAATGCATATAAATTTTTGTAGCATCATCAGACTTAATGATGTGGTGGTAGGTTAATACAGTTTCTAATGTGTGACTCTCCTTGCTTCTTTATACAACTTTATTAAAGTGTGGTAAATTATTCTGTGAACTGCTATTTTTTTATGTCAATATTTTATTTCAGATTTTTGCCTTTGTATCAGATGAGTGCTTCCAAGTGTTAAACCAAATTAAATCTAGTTTAAAAACCTGTAACAGTGGTGTGTGTGTGTTGCGTTATCTCAGTTAACAGAAAGAACACAGGTGATATCATGACTGGTTCAGCAGGCCAATCATAATCATCAGTAATCTAAGCTCTTTTTTGCTTTCTCCTTCGTCATTTTTAACCACAAAGATTTCTGTTTCTCTCCCTCTTGCCACCTCATGTTAATGAAATGACCGCAGCCACTCTAGACAACAAGTCCTTGTCTTCTATCTGATCCTTGTATTAGGACACCAATTCTGTTTTCTCTAGCACTCCCCAATAGAGTTCCCCTTAAGCGCAATTGGCCAGAATTGAGTCAATCAGCCATACCCAAGCACTAAGGAGGGTTTGGAAGGTGAACTGCTAGAAAAGAGGAACAAGACTGTCATTCTTAGAATTAGAGCAATCATGATTCATCACCTTAAGCTGGGGAGACTGCAGCCAGCACAAAGAAAATGAGGATTCACTAAGCAAAGAAGGGGATGTGGTAGAGATGGCTCAAAGATCAAATTAATATATCTGCTATCAAATCTATTCTATTTCATCAGACGTATACTGTTTTTGTAATAAATTTATCATAGTCAGTGAGCAAAGTTAATACTGGCTCCCTAAAATGGGATGTGCAATATTCTCAATTTTTCATGCTCTGCAAGGGTATACAGAAGCATCCCTTCTCTAAAAATCTGAAGGAACTCAGGTAAAATCACTTGATTTCAGAAACTTTTATGTGAGGAATAATCTTTTATTTTGTACTATTCATTAGGATTGTTGCTCTAGCTATCTTTGATTTGTACTAGAGAACGTTTTGAAAATTTGTATGTTTTCATTTCAGAAAGGTTTAATTTCATTTGTTTTGAAATATAATAGTTTGAAGTTTAAATATTAAAAATTTGGAAACATTGCATTTACAATCTGTATACCCTTTCTAATTTTTAACATTAGTTATCTTTTATTCTTAATTTTTAGCATTATGTTTTAAAGAATGTTATTAAATTTATTGTTTTCTAATTTATTGATTTCTGCCTTCAGCTTTATCTTTTTTACCTAATTTGTTTGCATTGTTTTATTTTTTCTATATTTGTGACTTCAATCTTTAATTAATATAACTTTTAATTTTAATGTTTAATAATGAAAGGACATAAAGCTAAGAGTTTTCCCTTATGTTCTGCTTTGGCTGCATCACTTAACACACAATACTTCCAGTTTCCATTTTCTAACTTCAGATATGGATTTTTAGTATAGGATATTTTTTTTTTTCTCTGAAAGAAGTCATTAATTGCTAGTCTGTTTGCCTTCCTTAACATTCATTCAATGAATATTTATGTTAAAGAATGCACCCTGTACAATTTCAGGCTTAAAGGGATTTTGTAAATGAGTGTTTCTCAATCATTTAAAAGAGGGTGAGGTTTTTGAAAGATAGAGAGTTCAATTTTATGTCTATTATTTTAATCAGGCTAATTTTTCCTAATTGTGTTATTTTATTTTACTTAGTCTTTTATTGACTAAATAGGATAGCAAATTCTTCCAAAACATTTATTTTTGTATCAATTTTGCTTCTAATTCTAACAATGTCTGCCTCATTTTTATTTCTGTTATAACTTCACTGAGACTTTAATGTTCCTTTAAATCAAAGAAAAACAAAATCTTTCTGGAAAATACATTTTTATAAAATTCATATAACCATTTATGTTACTTTTCTGTTTGTGTTTCTCTGGGTATTTCCCCTGTTTTTTCTTTTAAATTTCTCTGTTCTTGAGCAAGTAGGAAACAGTGAGACTTTAATTTGTAACCAAATGTGAAAGTCTTATGTGCTAACAGAGGAGTTTATTCATTTTAATTGGCAGAATTATTATATTTGGTCTTCCATTATATTTTATAATGCTTCCTTTGATTTACAACTGTTTATATTTTATATCATCTAGTAATTTGCAAGGTGTGAAGAATATTTAACTCCAATAGTGGTTATGTTTACATTTTTAAACTATAAATACCAAACTATCAATAATCTCCCCGCTCCAAATTGGAAATTTTTTATTCCCTATCATGAAAGATAAGGAAACTAGAACAATTTTACCTCTCCTTATCCTCTACCTTATATTTTCAGGTCGTTAGTTAATATAATCTATGGGTTGAATCAATTTTCAACTAAATTGTTGTTTCCATTGTCCATAGTATTTTAAGAATATTAGCTCTTCCACCGAATTTTATCATTAAATTTAACACAACAATTATTATTTAGATTTAAGTCTTTATTTAACTCCACTTTTCCTACTTCTCTTTTAATAAAGATGCCGTCATTTTTTTTTTTTTTTTTTGTTTTTTTTTTTGAGGTGGAGTCTCACTCTGTTGCCCAGGCTGGAGTGCAGTGGCCAGATCTCAGCTCACTGCAAGCTCCGCCTCCTGGGTTTACGCCATTCTCCTGCCTCAGCCTCCCGAGTAGCTGGGACTACAGGCGCCCGCCACCTCGCCCGGCTAGTTTTTTTTGTATTTTTAGTAGAGACGGGGTTTCACCGTGTTAGCCAGGATGGTCTTGATCTCCTGACCTCGTGATCCGCCCGTCTCGGCCTCCCAAAGTGCTGGGATTACAGGCTTGAGCCACCGCGCCCGGCCTCCGTCATTTTTATTTTTATATTTTTTAAGACAGGGTCTTACTCTGTCACCAAGGCTAGAGTGCAGTGGCCTGAACACAGCTCACTGCATCCTCAACCTCCTGCGCTCAAGTAGTCCTCCCACCTCAGCCTCCCGAGTACTTGGGACCACAGGCACACCACCACCACACCCCGTGAATTTTTTTAAAAATGTTGCAGTGATGGGGGTCTTACCATGTGGCCCAGGCTAGTCTCAAACCCCTAGGCTAAAGCAATCCTACCACCTCAGCCTCCCAAGTGTTGGAACTGCAGGTGTGAGCCAACACACCTGGCCCATTTCTGTATTTTTAACATTTCAACTTTTGGTCATCTCAGTTGGGAGTCTCCTTATTTTTTTTTTTTCAAAAAAGCTACTGTAATTTGTCTTTTCAATTCAAAAATTTTACTAATTAATAGCAAGATACACATCTTTTCAACATTTTGTGAATTGCATTGAGTCCCATCCAAATTAATTTTCTTATTTTTTCACTTTACCAGTTATCACTAATTACTCCCAATACTCTGGGAATAGATTGATTTTAAGTCTTGGCATTTAATGTTATGAGTTGTTCCACCACCCGCCCCCCCGCCCCACCGCCATCCTAGTGAAAATTTTAATGGGAACTTAAGGGCTGCTCACAGATGTCATTTTATCCTAGAACTTGAATATTTGTTGGTTATTTGACAACTGATCCTGATGCTAAACATTTACTTTTTGGTTCGAAAATAATTCTCAGAAAAGAGAAGAAAGTAACACAGAAGGCAAGTAAGAAATAGCAAAGAAAGAAAACCAAACCTTATTGAATTTCATGGCAGTTCAACTGTTTACAAATAAGATCATAAATAGAGAACATGTATGTGGTGAGCACGGTTAGGAAGGAAACTTGTAAAGTTACCAGTTTGTTGGCTTAGAAAATGTTTGAGCTCAGTAACGCGAACTGAAGTGTCTAAGACACAATAACCCATTTTCAATTCTTACCCACTAAGTCCAAATTCCAACACCATTCTTTGAAAGCTTTGTTTAGTGAGTGTGCTTACAAAAGCATGTACAACTTGCTGTATCCTTACTTCAGAAGTGAACTCAAACTCATCTGGTCACTAACAGAAGAAACTCAATGGTCTTATGGTCTCTTATGGTCTGATAGAGCATAAGTCTGCTGGTTGCCAGTGTCTAATATATTTTCCTAAACTGTGTGGATAATGAGATAAGATATTCAGGGGAATTAAATGTTAATTATGTATACGGGTTGGTAAATATGCTCAGTGATTTGAACTGATTCATTATATGAGCTTAAATTATTATTACAACAGTGAATGTCAACCATTCATGATACATTATCTTCATCACAAAGTATCAACAACCAAGTTCAACCATGTGCTCCCCCAAAATTAATGACTACTATAGAATTTTCTCAATTTGCTCTGAAATAATCCAGAAAAGTTCTTCTGACACTGTAAGCATTCCCCAAAATAAATCTGCCCAGCTTCTCTTCTATCTAAATAACTCAACAGAAATTTCAGATAATAATAAAGAATTTGAGCTTAGTAACTGTAAGTATTGCTGGGCGTGGTAGCTCATGCCTGTAATCCCAGCACTTTGGAAGGCCAAGGGGAGTGGATCACGAGGTCAAGAGATTGAGATCATCCTAGCCAACACGGTGAAACCCCATCTCTACTAAAATACAAAAAACTAGCCGGGCTTGGTGACGAGTGCCTGTAGTCTCTTGAACCTGGGAGGCAGAGGTTGCAGCGAGCCAAGATTGTGCCACTGCACTCCAGCCTGGTGACAGAGCAAGACTCTGTCAAAAAAAGAAAAAAAAAAAAAAGGATTTATTCAAGGTCACACAGCAAATAAGAGGCAAAGATAAAATCCCAAATAAATGTAACTGATACCAAAACCTATTTTCTTTCTGTTGTGATTTTGACCACCTCTTCTATGTAAGTAATAACATCAACCATTTATTAAGTATTCACTATACTTTATGTACTTCTCAAAACAAACATTCCAGATAGGTTTTATTCTTCCAAGTTGCAGAGAGGAAATTGAGGCTCAGAAAATGTTAAATGTGTTGTATTAGTGCCTTATGAGAGAATGAAAAATGTATATCACTTCAAATCACCACATCTGTGGACCAGGCAACAAGCATGAAATCTGTCTTGAAATATCTTTGAAGAACAGCATGATTGTTTTGGGCAGTTTGGGATATTAAAAAATCAAGTCAGAATTCCTATTTTAAAAGGCAAAAAAAGCAAAGACAGCTCTCCCAGTAACTGGGACTAAGCCAGGATGGACACAAGAAGATGCATACTTGAATTATTCTCGTGTAGCTCTCTCGTTTGGAAGTCAGAGTAGGAACCAGAAACGCATCAGCACTTCCCACTTATAAATACTGTAAATCATTTCTCTCTATGGCTCTCTTCTCAGCTGCCCTCAGCATTTTGGGAAGGGGAAGGTCCCAATGAGCCAGTTATCATTTTGCTCAGGGCTAAGCGTGAGCTCTTTATAGCCCTATCTACTTGTCCACTGGCTGTGATGTGTGCCAACTTTGCTCATGTGAAACACAAAGACTCTCATGATTCAATTAAAGAGTAGCCCCTTAAAAAGAAGATAGGATTAAGTCCATACTACTACAAGTAATGAGTCAGTTGGAAATTGCCACATCTTTTACTGGATATAAGAAAAAAATAACAATGTTAACCTAACTAAGGGGTAAAATATGTTTTGTTTTTCTAAAAAGTATATGTCCTAAGTTACATATTTGCAGTTTAATTGGAAATGCACTTGTGGGGTATTGATTATTTAATCTGTATATGTAAGTAATTTAGTCCTATATTCTCTAAGCATGTTTTTGGTTAATCAGATTTGAGGTCAGCATTACTCAAATACCTGTTTACCGCCAAATAACCAGAATTGATTTCAGCTGATCTAGTTGGATTAAAAAGAATCCCTTTCATTTTAGCTGGTTGCAGAAGAACATCATTGTTTTCTCAAAGATTCTATCCTATACATCTATTAAATTTATGTTGTGTTCAGTCTTATTCCCAAATATGTCACATGCTCCACCAACTCTGAGATCTCATCAAAAAAGCCACATAATCCATGACACTGCCACCGCCAATATGCAGATGCAACAGCTACACCTGTCATATTCTAAGGGCACAAACTCTGTCTTAAACCCTTTTAATGATGGGAGCACTTTAAGATAAATAACAATTAATACAATATCAAATATCTGGATTTCTCAGCTGGCACCTGAACTTCCTGATTGGGTTAGTATCTTAGCCTCTCAATTCCGTGACAGAAATGAAAAATGTATAAACCAGTACTTGCCTACCACACAGAGTTGCTGTGGTGATCAAAAGACACCACGTAAAGCAAATGTACAGATGTAATCAGTACACTAGTTATAGTATGTAAAAATTGGAACCAACCTAAATATATTCAAATAAGAGGTGAATGGTCTTCTAAATGTTATTAACATTCATATTATGAATTAGGTTTATTAAGACACTGTCATTAAATTCAATATGACATAATTTTTAAAAAGCTACAATACTTCTGATTAAGTTAAAAATATATTTTTTAAATCCTGACAGAAAACACCTCATAATGTTAACAGTAGCAATCACTGAATAGTAAAATAATTGCTGAGCTTAAAAAATAATAATTTTCTTTATTTTACTGTTCTAAAATACATTTTTATAATAGTAACAGAATTTAAATTATGTATAAAATACTCTGTATACCATAATATGCCACTAACATATATGTCAATTAATATAACTATTGCAACAAATATAAAGGAAACATAACAAATTTATTTTCTGTTAATTTATCAATTTAGCTCATGTCCAAATATAAGTTTGAATTTCTTAACAAGCTAGATGAAAAAAGTGCTAATATTCTAATATTGCAATTCAAGGTATTAAAACATTAATATATATCAAGCGTAAAATATAAAACAAAGGTCTAGCTCACTTAATGAAGTCAAATGTTAGCATATAATTCTGTTGACAAAATGACTATTCAAAATAAAAGCTAACTGAACATGGCAGTCATGATTATCCAGTACTATTTGTTAGAATTTTATTTTCTTAAAGAAAATATTTTATACTGCAAAAAAAATCTTCATTAACTGATCATTAGTATTTTAAAGTTTTAAATATAACACACATTCACTAAAAAATTAGTAATAACTCAAGGCTATATGATGATTGCAAATGATTTAAAATATTGGGTTGTGAAATATTTCTGCAGAAGATGTGTATCAAATATATTGGTTAAACAGATGAATAATTTAAAAACTAAGAGAATGCTCAAATTTAATGTATTTCCAATATTTGTTCAATGAGCTATTATTCACACTAGGAATCAGATAATAAAAGCATGGGAGGTAATTCTTGAACTCTAAAAATTCTGATTTATACTATTCACATGATTACAGTCTAATTTTCCTATAAATATTTAGAATGTCATAGCTACATGGGGTAAATTTTGAAACTATTATATTCAACTAAGGCATCAAAAATTATCTGTGTATGTGTATATATGTGTATCTGCACATATTTGGTTTTTGCAAATAAAATGAAACATGTTTCAAATGTTCTATTCCATTAGTCAAATTGAGATAAGAAAGTCTAAACAACCCTGAGATATATTTTCATTCCTCTTCACCATTAAGGAATGTGAGTCTTGTTCAAAATCATAAACCCAGTAAATGGCAGTCTGCCTGAAGTCAGAGCCAACTCACTTTCTACCATAGCATATAACTTTTACAATTACCACAAAAAAAAGATAATCACTTTCAGAATATCCTTACTCCCTCTGCAAAAAGGGACTCTCTCGTGGGAAATAAAATAATAAATTAATATCAACAATTCTAAAATAAGTATTTTTCCACATTTTAACATCTCTAATGTTGAGATATATCTAAAAATTGATGACACATTTAACCACCAAGGGCATCTTATATCAGCAATTAAGCTATCTGTAGTAAAAGACTAATATCTGTATGTTTGTTTACCCTGATTCTTGAGTAGCTCTATCCTGTTCAATAAAAGTTTACTGATCATGTATGTGGAGTTCTCAGAAAGGCAAATTGCTGTCAATCCTTCTAAACACTTCCTCTCAAATTCTTTTGATAATGGTTCTAAGCATCTGTGAACCACATTTTCAGTAGCACTGTCAGAGTGAATGAAATATTGTAATAACATTTATTGCATATAATTTTGAATCCCTTTTCATCAATATTTTATTATATATAATTCTGAATCATGATTAACCAATATATTTTCTTAAAGTGGTCCAAGTCATAAAATTGAATATTTCACTTTCTTTGCCAGAAAGAAATTAAATGGCTAAGGGCAGGATCAAGAGGAAGGAGAAAAGGGATTGTATAATCCATCCACTGGAAACATGATTCATGAATAATCAAGAATTAGCTAGGTCAGTCAAATTAAGTATTTCTTGTTTCTGAGTATAGTCATTTGGTATCTCCTGTTATTCTGGCTTACTCTGGTCCTTGAGTTACTTTGTCACTGGTGGAAAACTTGCTTCTCTTTTATAGTAAAGCGTATGTGTGATAAACGATTTGGTCACCCCCTAAAAATAAATTGTAACTGATGTTTTAAACCTAATGGTAAAACTGAATAACTAAAGGCATGAAAAAAAAGTGCTCATTTCATTTGGTGCTAAACAACCCAATTAGAAAAAAAAAAAAATATTCTGCAAGTAAAAAGTGAAATATGATAAATCAGACAGGAAATGTATTTATGAATAAGGAGAGAAGTGGATTAATACCATTAGCCTAAGTAAAACCCTGGCCTGGCTTATCCATTATAAGAACTTCAGGGTAAATTATTATTCTTCTATCACACATTTTTACTATGACAACTTCTTCCAAAGAGTGTGTTTTTAAACTTCCTTTATGTTAGAAGAGTCTCAAAATACAGTGCAGGTACTCTCTACTGAAATAGTTTAGGGCTCAGAAACTGGTGTGGATAGAGATTTAACTGCTTTCTCAAAGGAATCTTCTTCTTCACTGCTGTAGCCCCTAGGTACTCTGTAGATGCCCAATCCATATTTGTTTACTTCAGAATGAATGACAAATGAAGTCACCTTCAAGGAAGGAAAAGAGCACACTATATCCTGATTGCTCCATTTCTATACAAGTTAGGCTTGCATCGATCACAACAAAATAAAATAATTCACCCCTTCCAATACAGGTAGGTTAAACAAGAAAGGGGAGATAAAAATGCAATCCTGGCAACTTGATCAAAACAAAGATGTGTTTTCCTACAGCATGTCTCCCATCACATGAGGCTCCAAGGCTGAGTAACAAACTCTTCTCTCTATTAGAGAAGACATGAATTGATTGACCTGGCTGGCTAGAAGGAATCCTAGCTAGAGCCACAATCTAGTTTAACTCACAGTTAGGAATGTGCTCTGGAGCCTCATTATTTAATTAAGAGTAGAAATTACAACTGCACTAAATGCAACGAAGCAGCACAATTTGCAAGGGCTCTCAATTTATGGTTTCCATTAATTAACAAAAAGTAGTGTAGGCAAGTGAAATCAAATGATCTGCTCAGCTATTAAAATTTTGAAAGTTAATTAATATAACAGCACAGATCATTGAACTTAGAAATTATGAGTAACATATAGAATTTTAAAGAGTATCATGATGTTTTATAATTACAAGATACTCTTCTGCTCCTTCAAATTGTATTCTTTTTAAGCTTGGTTCCTTAACTCAATTCACGATCAGATATGGCTAAATGCATATGAAGAAAAAACAATTAGAAAATTTGCAAATTCAATTCTGCAAACGCTTCTAATAATGATTTGCTTATTTACTTAATCAGCTGTGATTATTACAAACCATTAATGGCCATTAATAAATAAAACTATTTGCATTTCACTAGTGTGTTTGAATTTCAGACTTCCCAAATTTCTCTCAAGGGAAAGAAACCAAGCAACTTTTCCTATGACCATAGCTTAAAACACAGTTGGGTACATTCTCATTTCTCCTCTGGAATTGAGGTAAAACATGAGGAGAACTGAGGCAGTGCAAATTGCCACCACTGCCATTATGTAATTTCTGCATAACCTGTGCTCCTCATTGGGTTTCTCTTTAACAGCTCTAGAGGACTGAGGAATATTGTTCTTCTTCATCTAAGTGAAGAGCTGTGTAAATAAAAGTCAAGTCTTGCCATTCACATCCAAATTTAAACGTGTTAAAAATAGATATGTGTTGTAACTTGGATTGCATTTTCTCTGATGTCTTTATAGGTTCCTATTACAGCTCAGCACGTTTTAAATTACAGAGAAAAAATTGGCACTTACAGTTAGGGCATCAGTGATCTAAAATAAATTTTATCTGTATAAGCACAGATTCATATTTACTTCACAATTAGAATAATTATCATCTACTGGGTCCCTAAAATGTGCCTGATAATTTACTAGTGCTTTACATAGATTATCTTGTCATTGCTGAAAAGAATCTTGAAAGGTAAGTTCTCATTTTACAAAAATGGAAGCTGTTATGGGCTTAATTGTGTCCCCCTCAAATTTACTTATTGAAGTCTTAATCTTCAGTATTTTAGACTAAGTATTTTGAATTACTATTTGCAGACAGGACCTTTAGAGAGATAATTAAGGCTAAACAAGATTCTAAGAGTGAGCTCTAATCTGATTGTTCTGGAAAAAAAAAAAAAAAGAGATCAGGACATAAACAACACACAGATCAGGGAAGACCACATGAGGATACAGTGAGAGGACGGCCATCTGCAAAGTAAAGGGAGGGGCCTCAGCAAAAACCAAAGCTGCCAACAACTCCATCTTGGAGTTGCAGGCTCCACAACTGTGACACAACAAATTCCAGTTGTTTAAGCCAGCCAGTTCATGGTATTTCGTTATACCAACAAAATTCCCAGCAAACCAATACCAAAACAATGATGTTGAGACAGCAACTCTCAATTCTTATAGCTGAGTATTTCACTTACTCTGTCTTACCAACATTACTAATATATAAAATATCTAAAACATGGGTGAGAAATATGTAAATTCATGCCTCTCTGCTCAAAGAAAAAGTTATTTTCACCACTCCAGTGATTTAAAAAGAAAAAAAAATGTTGTCAAGACACATTTATATAAAATAAGAATAGTAAAACATAAAAATAATCCTATTTTGAACAAAACATGAGTGAAGATCAGGGACCCACTGCCCTACCCACTGGGCCACTGACACCTGACACCTGACACTGCCCTTTCTCTGCCCTGGTAGCTAAAGAAGGACTCAGCTGAGAAATCACTGCAGTAGACAGCGCTACTGCTCTGAAGGAAGTTTGTCCACTTCAAGATTTGGGCTTTTGAATATTAAAAACTTCTTCCAACAACATATATTTTCATCCCAACCAGTAAAAATATAAGTAGAATCTCATCAGTAGCCCCAAACTTCTAAGAGTGAGAGTTGCCCAAAGTTACAATACACTCCTGTGAAGGAGGTAAGTTTCCTGTTCAAGCATAGGTCGGATGATGGATCACCCAACAAGGTGGTTCACTTAAAATCTCATCTGTGCTAGCATTTAAAAACTGCTTTGTGGAATTCTATGGTCTTACAGAGCCACTTGCAAACATGAAAAAGGGGTCAACGGAGAGTACAGTTGCTGAGTACTAAGCAACATTGATTATGCATCTTTATGCATTTTACTTGTAGCTAAAATTGTATGTTTGGGAGATAATTCCTAAGAGCCGGCAAAGGGCAGCAGAAAACAATTAGCATTTTTAACAGCTTTATTGAGGTAAAACTGATATACAGGAAACCACAGATATTTGTAGTGTACAATTTGATAAGTTTTGACATATGTACATGCCCATGAAACCGCCACCAAAATCAACATAATGAATATATTCATTATCCCAAATAGTCTCCTAGGGACCCTTCCTAATTTTGACCTCCAGCCCTTACCAGCCTCCCCACTTTGTCACCCCATAAGCACCACCAAACAAAAACTGACCTATTTCCTGTGACTCAATATTTATTTACATTTCCTATAATTCTGTAAAAATGGAATTATTCACTATGTTTTTTGTCTGGCTTTTTGAGATAACTGTTTTGAGACTCATCCATGTTGTGTGTATACACAGTATATTCCTTCTTTATTGCTGAGTAGTATTTCATTGTATGGAGATATCACAGATTGTTTATCAGTTCACTTGTTCATGAACATTAGGGGTTTTTTTTGTTTTTGTTTTTGTTTTTTCCCAGTTACGGCTATTACAAATAAAGCTGCTATGAACATTCATGTACAAATCTTTGTACAAACGTAAGCTTCCATTTCTCCTGGGTGTTTACCCAGGAGAGAAATGGCAGAGCAACATAAGTGTGTGCTTCAATTTCTAAGAAACTGCCAAACTGTTTGCAAAGTGGTTTTACCATTTTACATTTCTACAAGCAGAGTATGAAAGTTCTAGTCTCTCTACATTTTTGCCAATATGATCAGTTTTTCAAATTGTAGACATTCCAGTAGATGTGCAGCTATATTTCCTTAGTGTTTTAACTTGCATTTCTCCAGTCTTAAAATGTTGAGCACCTTTTCACATGCTTATTTGCCATCTAAATATCTTCTTTGGTGTTATGCCTATTTTTTTATTGACACATAATGATTGTATATATTTATAGGTTACGTATATTCTGATACCTATATATACGTGTAATGATCAAATCAGAGTAATTGGGATATCACCTCAAACATTTATCATTTCTTCATGTTGGGAACATTCCAAATCTTCTGACTATTTGGAAATATACAATAAGTTATTTTTAAGCAGTCCTCCTACTGTGCTATTGAACACCACTAGAACTTACTCCTTCTACTTAACTGTATTGTCGTACCCAAAAACCAACCTCTTTTCATTCTCTATTTCCCGCTACTCTTCCCAAGTCTAGTAACCACAATTCTACTGTCTACTTCCATATGATCCACATTTTTAGCTTCCACATATCAGCGAGAACATGTGATATTTGCTTTTCTATGCCTGGTTTATTTCACTTAAAGTAATGTCCCCTAAGCTCTTCCATGCTGCTGCAAATGACAGGATTTCATTATTTTTTAATTTTTGCCAAGTTTTGAAATTGAGTTGTTTTCTTACTGAATTCTCATGGTTCTTCATGTGTCCAGAATACATATCCTTTATCAGATGTATGCTTTGTAAAATTCTCCCATTTTGTAGCTTGTTTTTATTCCCTTAACAGTATTTTCAAGAGCAGAAATTTTTAATTTGGGCCAAGTTTAATTTATCAATTTGGTTTAAGGATTGTACTTTTAGAAATCTTTGCCTCACCCAATATCACAAAGATTCTTTTAAGTTACCATCAAAAAACTTTCATAGTTTTTGTTTTACATTTAGATCTATGATCTGTTTTAAATTATATATTTTCTGTTGCATTTCTTTTTGCTGCCTATGGACATCCAATAATTTTAGCACCATTTGTTGAAAAACAACAGCAGAACTACCCACTGAATTGACTTTGCAGTTTTGTAGAAATTCAGCAGTCTATGTGTATATGAGTAGGTCTATTTCTGGACTCTCTTCTTCTGTTCCATTGATATATTTATCTATCGTTATGCCAATACCATACTTTTTTGATTATTGTAGATTTGTAAGCTTTGATATCAGGTAATGATAGTGCTCTAATGTGTCTCCTACTGCAAAGTTGTTTTCACTATTCTGGGTCCTTTACCTTTCCACATGATTTTTAAAATAAGTTAATCAATTTCTACCAAAAAATTGCCTGCTGGGTTTTTGAGTAGGACTGTATTAAATCTATAATTTGGGGAAAAATGGTTTTTAACAATATTGTGTCTTCTAACCCATGAACCTGACATATATTCCCCGTGGACTTAGGGCTTTATTTCTGTCAGCAGTGTTTTGCAATTTCAGCATACAGTTCGTTCAAACCTTTTATCAGATTTATTCCAAATTATCCATATCTTTTCTTTCTATTGTAAATTATATTGCTTTGTTAGTTTAAATATTATTTGTTGCTAGTATATAAAAATATAATTTTTAATATTTGTCTTATGTCTTGCCAACATGCTAAATTTATTAGTTCCAGTATCTTTTTTACAGATTTTATCAGATTTTTGACAATCAGCCATCTGCAAATAAAGATAGTTTTACTTCTTTTCCAATCAAAACAACTTTAATTTCTTTTTCTTGCCTTATTTTACTTGCCAGAACCTCTGTACAACGTTTAATAGAAGTAGTGAGAATATACATTCTTCTCCTGTTCCTCATCATACTAGGAAAAATTCAGTATTTTCACCATTAATTATCGTATTAGCTATACGGATTTTTTTGTAGATGCTCTGTATCAACTTGCTCAATAGAGCTTCTCTTCTATTACTACTTAGCTCAGAGTTTCTGTCAAAAGGAATACTAGCGGATAAAGAAACTGTGGTGGGTGTGTGGGTGTATGATGGAATACTACTCAGTCATAAAAAATGAATGAATTGACAGCATTAGCAGTGACCTGGATGAGATTGGAGACTATTATTCTAAGTGAAGTAACTCAAGAATGGAAAACATAATGTCGTATGTTCTCATTGATATGTGGGAGATAAGCTATAAGGATGCAAAGGCTAAGAATGATAAAATGGACTTTGGGGACTTGGGGGGGAAAATGCAAGTGGAGTGAGGGAAAAGACTACAAATATACTGCAGTGTATACCTCTTGGGTTATGGGTGCACAAAAATCTCACAAATCACCACTAAAGAACTTACTCATGTAACCAAATATCACCTGTACCCCAATAACTTATGGAAAAATAATTTTAAAAATAAATGAAATTTCAAAAGAATACTAAATTTGCAAATGCTTTTTATGTATCTATTAAGATGATCAAATGTTTTCATTTTTTTATTGAACTTTTAAGTTCATGGGTACATGTGCAAAATGTACAGGTTTATTACATAGGTAAACATGTGTCATAAGGGTTTGTTGTACAGACTACTTCACCACCCAGGTATTAAGCCTCGTACCCATTAGTTGTTTTTCCTGATCCTCTCCCTCCTCGCCCCTTCCATCCTCTTAAAGGCCCCAGAGTATGTTTTTCCCCTCTCTGTGTCCATGTGTTCACATCGTTTAGCTCCCACTTATAAGCAGGAACAGGAACACTTATTTGGTTTTCTGTTTCTGTGTCAGTTTGCTAAGGATAATGGCCTCCAGTCCCATCCACGTCCCTGCAAAGGACATGATCTCATTCTTTTTTATGTTTTCTTTTTAAATTTGTTAATTAGTTCATAACCATATTACACTACATTCCTGGGATAAACTTCACTTGGTCATTATGCATTATCCTTCGTATACATTGTCTGATTTTCTAAAATATTTATTTAAGAGATTTTACATTAATGTTAATGACAGATATTGGGCTATAGTTTTTCCTCTTGGAATGTTTTTATCTAGTTTTGGTACCATGACAATGCTGGTCACAATGATTTGAGGAGTATTTTCTTAAATTTTACAAAATAGTTTGTACAAAATTGATATTATTTCCTCCTTAAATGTTTAGAATTTACCAGCAAAGCCTTATAGGTCTGTAGTTTTCTTTGTTGGAGATTTTGAACTACAAATGCAATTTGTTTATACGTAAGTATAGTGCTATTCAGGTTATTGATTTGTTATTGAATGAGCTTTGGTAATTTGTGTCTTTCAATGGATATGCTCATGACATCTAAGTTGTTGAATTTTTTGGCATAAAGTTATTCACAATTTTTTTGGGGGACAGAGTTTCACTCTTGTTGCTCAGGCTGGAATGCAATGGCACAATCTCAGCTCACTGCAACCTCCACCTCCAAGGTTCAAGCAGTTCTCTTCCCTAAGCCTCCTGAGTAGCTGGGATTACAGGTGTGTGCCATCACGCCCGGCATTTTTTTTCTTTTTTTTTTCCCCCCCAGTAGAGAGGGGGTTTCACCATGTTGGTCAGACTGGTCTTGAACTCTTGACCTCAGGTAATCCTCCCGCCTCAGCCTCCCAAAGTGCTGGGATTATAGGCATATGCCACCACACCTAGCCCACAATATTTTCTTACTGTCTTTTTAGTAGGTGTAGAATCTAGAGTAATGTCATCTCTCTCATTTTGATTGTGGCAATTTACATCTTCACTCTCTTTTTCTTATCAGTCTGGCTAGAGATTGATCTATTTCATTAATCTTCTCAAAGACCCAGTTTTTTGTTTCATTGATTTTTATCTATTTTTCTGTTTGCTGTTTTATTGATTTTTTTCTCTGACATTTAGTATTTCCTTTTTCTTGCTTACTTTAGTTTTAATTTGTACTTATCTTCCAGTTGCTTAGAGTGGAAGCTCAGGTCACGAGAGATCTTTATTCATTTCCAATATAAGTATTTAATGCTAAAAATTTCCCCCAAAGTACTGCTTTAGCAGCATCTCACGAATTCTCATTATGTTGTATATCCATTTGTATTCAGTTCAAACTACTTTTTATTTTCCGTTTTTGATTCCTTATTTGACCCATGGGTTATTTAGAAGTATGTTACAATTGGTTTTCAAATATTTAAGGATTTTTTTCAAATATCTTTGTTACTAATTTTACGTTAATTTCCACTGTGGTCCGAGAATATATTTGTATAAATTTGGATCATTTTAAATTTATTGAGATTTGTTTTATGGCCCAGTATGGTTTACCTTTGTAGTTGTTCTGAGTCATTCAAAAAGTTCAGTTACTTGGTTACAGTTTGGTCCTTTCTAGTTTTCTTTTATAACTTATTAGATAGGTTCAAAGCACTACTAGGGTTATTTATTCCTGTTGGGGCAACTGAAAACTTCCCTTTCACCCTCTGAAAGTTTGCTGAAAATCAGCTGACAAGAGACAAGTTAATAGGATAAAATGCTTACAAATTTATTTAACCATAATTTTATGTGACAGGAGAGCCTTCAGAATGAAGGCCCAAGATACAGGAGAAGCTGTTCATTTATCTGCATAGGTTCAGCCAAGTATGAACAGCTGTGTAGAAATATAATTGGACACAAAGGATATGATCCAATGTTTTTAGATGGAGGGGAAATCCCAGAAAGGCCTATCTATTTAGATTCCTCTTGGGGACTCTCTCTGAAGCATTTCTCCCTTCTTGGTATGGGGAAGGACCCATTCTGAATTGGCATCCTATGGCTTACAATCACACATAGTAGGCCAGATAATTTCTTTACAGCCAGCTTTTACACATAAAACGGTGGAAGGAAAGTTAGAGTAACGTTTATTTTGAGGTTTTATGAATAGCTTTCGGAAAAGGGGCTCTGGTTTCTGTGATTTGCCTTGGAGAAGAGGGATTCTGGTTTGCATGGCTAGCCTTGGAGGAGAATGAGAGACAGGAGAACAGGAGGAGGTCAGAGAGAAACTTTGCTTCTGAGACTTCTGATGCCTTCATTTGGAGGTATCATTTTCTAGCCCCAGCCTCCCCTACTACTGAGTATTCTCCCAATCCCTCATTAATTACAACTTTTTCAGTCTGGCTAGTAGGAGCAGACACTTTACCCTGTGAGTGTCAGACACTATTCCTTTTAATCCTTTCAAATGATTCTTCTCCCAGTGACTTTGATGGTCAGTACTGACACCCGAGGGGGATCTTCTGAAGATCTCCAGCATTTTCTCACTGTGTAGTTGTCTCTTTTTTCTAGTACTCTGTCGTGGAAACTCTAGAATACTGAGTCTCCCCGGACTCTCAGTTCTGTCTTCTCAACTCAGAGAGTCTGACAGGCTCCACCTGGGTTCACCCTCCAGGTACGATAGCCTAGAAACTCTCTTAAAACTGTAACCTGGGACAATCATAGGCAATACCTCATTTGCCTTCTGTCTCACTGGTTACTAACTTTTGTGGCCTGATGCCTTGTGTCTTAAAATCTATCGTTTCATATATTCTGTCTATTTTGAAGGGGTTGTTTAGCATAATACCCTAAATCTAGTTTCTGCTACCGTACTGTGACCAGAAGTGGAAATATCTACAATTAATTGTTTTTTTTTTTTGTTTGTTTTTGTTTTAAGTTCTAGGGTACATGTGCACAATGTGCAGGTTTGTTACATAGGTATACATGAGTCGTGTTGGTTTGCTGCACCCATCAACTTGTCATTTACATTAGGTATTTCTCCTAATGCTATCCCTCCCCCCAACTCCCCACACACCAACAGGCCCCAGTGTGTGATGTCCCCAGCCCTGTGTCCAAGTGTTCTCATTGTTCAATTCCCACCTACGAGTAAGAACACGCTGTGTTTGGTTTTCTGTCCTTGTGATAGTTTGCTGAGAATGATGGTTTCTAGCTTCATTCATGTCCCTGCAAAGGACATGAACTCATCCTTTCTTATGGCTGCGTGGTATTCCATGGTGTATATGTGCCACATTTTCTTAATCCGGTCTATCATTGATGGACATTTGGGTTGGTTCCAAGTCTTTGCTATTGTGAATAGTGCCACAATAAATATACATGTGCATGTGTCTTTATAGTAGCATGATTTATAATCCTTCAGCTATACACCCAATAATGGGATTGCTGGGTCAAATGGTATTTCTAGTTCTAGATCCTTCCACAATGGTTGAAATAATTTACACTCCCACCAGCAGTAATTTAAAATGCATTTACCTACTAAGAGTTATTTATAATATAGTGTTATATATTGTATGAATAATACTGATGGTTTTTAAATTTTGGTAGATAAAACTGTTAGTCCAAACTGCACCATTTTATAAGCTCCCTGCTATTCTGCATACCTTGGTCAAAGTGAAATATTTCACGGGGGTTCGAGTCCTGAGAAAGATCTGCATAACCACCTGACCACAAGGTGGACAAAGGCCCAACTAAAGAAACATCCCTATCATATTTTGCTGGACAAAAGCATGAAGTACCACGATGACATTCCCCTGGAACAAGGGCCAGAACTGCCTCATCAGGGGAACATCTTATCAATATCCTGCCAGGGAGCAAGCCATACTACCCAGACCCCTCCTGCCCATACCTATAAGTACCCCCAGCCTGTAACCAATGATGGGCTCTGGCATTAGAGTGGTGCCCCACTTTTGTAGGTTTTATACTGAACATAAAGCCTGCATTTTCTGGTAAGCCGCCCTCTGTGTGTGTGTGTGTGTGTGTGTGTGTGTGTGTGTGTGTGTGTCTTTAACCCTCGCCTTCCCTTTAACACCTAACAAAAATCAAATAAAAAGGGATTATTTTGAGCTTGAAACAGTACTAAGTTTCACTAGTGAGAGGTAATACTTTAAACAGTTAACAGCTTAAACTCAGTTTTGCCAGCTGAAAAAAATAATAAGATTAGAGATCATCATCAAATCTGCTCCTACTAAACTCAAAAACTTTATACTTCTGAGAAGGGCAGAAATAGAGAGAGGGGTAGAAAATGTTGACAAAGGACAAAATAAAGCATATGAGTATCTGAAGAAAAAGAAGAGGCAGTGGGAAGTTGGAAAGGTACCTAGAGAAGAAAGCAGCAGAGCACCCTGGCTACATAATCATGTCTTCTGCCTTCATTAATTATTTAAAATCATCTCCATGCTGCTTCTGCCATAGTCACAGGTTGTCAACACCACTGTTAGAATACCAGTTATAATTTGGAAGTTGGCATATATCACCTTTCAGGACCGTTTAATCTCCCTGTTATATCCAAATCCATACTTTATTGCTGAATGTCTTTCTCTTCAATATAATGTACATCATCTTTTTGATCAAAGAAGAAAAAAGAAAGGATTCGAAAAAAAATAAAAGAACCTATAAACCCATAACTTTGTATAGAGAAAAAGAGGGTCTAACAGACTGATTAGTTGAATTTCAATAAATATATTCTAGCCCTCTTTGTCACTATTTACAAGTACAATGTGATATTTTTGAAAATTCTTATAAAAATAATCCTTGTTTCTTCTTTCTGATATGGTCTTAGATTATCAAGGATTGATATTTTTTAAAGTGGTATATCACAGTTTGTATATCTACTGAAAACCATTATTGTATACCTACGGAATCAATGAAAAATATCAACATCATTTTACAATGTTCCCTCCATCTAGAAAAACAAATTCATTTTTAGAATTTGGAACAAGGAAAACATCTATCTTTCTTACAAATGTGAATGTTTATTTTCATTAGATAATGAACATAATCCACTACGTTTAATGCTTTTCCTTTGCTGCTGGAAGCTCAGAACAAGTGTAATACTTAATAGAGGAAAATACATAGAATTCATGCCTCTTCACCTGCTCCTCTTCTAGACATCATTAATCACACATGACAAGCTTTCCCAGCTGAATCTACTTGGACTCAAGATCTTTCTCAACATGATATTCCAGATATCCACAACCAACTGAGCAGGTATCCACAACCAATTGAGAATTTACACATGACATGAAATGGCGTTAACTATCCTAGATGATAGCTATATCTGGTACCCATCCTGCAAAAAATGTGTTGAATTTTTCCTGTGTCTATTTGATACACATATTGACATGTGTCTTTTAGTGTAAGTATAATCAAATTCTTTTTGGAAATTAAAGGATCTCACAGCTCTCATGACTGCAAGAAGGTTTGAGTATAGTTGGAAATGTCCATGAAGCAGTCCCTCAGGATAATTAATATTTTATAAAAAGCTAACTGACAGAAAATGCAAATATAATGAAGTCTAAGCTTTCTCTGTAAATAGTAAAAAAATTAAATTTTTTGACAGGTAAAACTGAAAATTATGAAAATAATTACCCTTTAACATACACACACATACATACACACGTATATTAGTTATAATTGCAGCCATGCAATTACAGTTTTTAAAGCAAAAAAGATTGGATCAAACAAGCATGTCAGGCGTAAGAGGTAGTATAATTTTTTTTCTAACAAAGCTGATTGCTAAAACTACACAGCTTAATTCTCAGCTATACAAATAGGATAGAATAGGATCTAAGAAGTGGTGCCAGTACAAAAAGTAGTTTCCCTGGTCTACAAGATATGTACATAAACGAAAGTAGGTGGTTTAGAAACTTTTACAGCAATTGCTATATCGATAGAAATTTACAAAAATATCAGTCTAGGAGGGCAGTGCAAGATGGCAAAATAGAAGCCTATAACATTCGCTCCCCCATCCCCGACAGGAACACCAAATTTTAACAACTATCTGCACACAGAAAACACCATCACAGGAACCAAAAATAAGTGAGCTATCACAATACCTGGTTTTACTTCATGTTGTGGAAAGAAGCATTTAAGAAGGTAGGAGAGACAGTCTTGAATCACAGATGCCACCCCTCTTCCACCCCTCAGCAGCAGCCCTGTAGCACAGAGAGAGTCTGTGCGCTTGGGGAAGGGAAAGCGCAGTGCTGCTGTTTCACATCAGACATCTAAACCATGCTGGGCTCAGCCAGGGCCTAAACAAGGAGGGAACACTTGAATACACCCTAGCCAGAAGAAAGTTGCCGTTTCCAGGTATATGAACTTGAGTTTCTTGGTAAGCCTTGCCAAATGGGCCAAAGTTTCTGGGGTCATAGGTAAGCTCAAAAGGCAGTCTAGGACAAAAGGACTATAATTTGTGGGCAATTCCTAGTGACGGGCTGGGCTTAGAACCAGTGGACAAGGGTGGCACATGACCTAGGGAGATTCCAGCCAGGGTGGCCAAGGGAATGCTGTGCCACCCCTCCTTCAACCCCAGGAAGTGCAGCTGGCAGCAACAAAAGTGACTCCTTCCTTCTGCTTAATGAGAGGAGAATGAAGAATAAAGATGACATTGTCTTGCATCTTGGGTTTGAACTCAGCCACAGTAGGATACACGAGGCCTCCAATCCAGGCCCCCGTTTACAGATGACATTTCCAGAAACACCATGGGCCAGAAGGGAACCCACTGCCTTGAAGTGAAAGACCCAGTCCTGGTGAGATTCATCACCTGCTGACTACGGAGCTCTTGGACTCTGAATAACCAGTGGCAATACCAAGGTAATATACTATGGGCTTTGGGCTCTGAGATGTGCTTGCTTTAGATGCCATGCAGCACATCCCCAGCTGTGGTAGCTATAGTGAAGTAAAGGGGACTTTGTCTTGCACCTTAGGTACTAGCTTGGCCATAGTGAGGTAGAGCAACAAACAGGCTTTTGGAGTCCCCGAGTCCAGGCCTAGGCTCTTGGAACCATTTCTGGATGAGCCCAGGCCAGAGGGGAGCCCAGTGCCCTGAAAGATGAATTCCAGGTTTGGAAGCAATCACCACAGGCTAATTGAAGAGTTCTTGGACTTTAAGTGAACATCAGCAGTGGCCTGGCAGAACCCTCTGTGGGCTGTGGTGATGGTGGCCACAGGGAGAGGCTCTCTGCCTATTAAAAGGTAAAGGAACAGCAGGAAAATCATTGTATTGTGGTATGAGTACCAGGTTAGCCATAGTAGAATAGAACGTGAGCTAAATTTCTAAGGTTTTTAACTTTAATCTCTAGCTCCCAGATAGCATCTATGGACCCTCCTGGGCCATGGAACAACTGATGTCCTGAAAGGAAGGACATAAACCTGGCTGGCTGTTGAATTTTGTCAAACGTCTTTTCTGCATCTATTGAGATAATCATGTGGTTCTTGTCTTTGGTTCTGTTTATATGCTGGATTACGTTTATTGATTTGCGTATGTTGAACCAGCCTTACATCCCAGGCATGAAGCCCACTTGATCATGATGGATAAGCTTTTTGATGTGCTGCTGGATTTGGTTTGCCAGTATTTTATTGAGGATTTTTGCATCAATGTTCATCAGGGATATCGGTCTAAAATTCTCTTTTTTTGTTGTGTCTCTGCCAGGCTTTGGTATCAGGATGATGTTGGCTTCATAAAATGAGTTAGGAAGGATTCCCTCCTTTTCTAGTGATAGGAATAGTTTCAGAAGCAATGGTACCAGCTCCTCCTTGTACTTGTGGTAGAATTCGGCTGTGAATCCATCTGGTCCTGGACTTTTATTGGTTGGTAGGCTATCAATTATTGCCTCAATTTCAGAGCCTGCTATTAGTCTATTCAGGGATTCAACTTCTTCCTGGTTTAGACTTGGGAGAGTGTATGTGTCCAGGAATTTCTCCATTTCTTCTAGGTTTTCTAGTTTATTTGCGCAGAGGTGTTTATAGTATTCTCTGATGGTAGTTTGTATTTCTGTGGGGTCAATGGTGATATCCCCTTTATCATCTTTTATTGCGTCTATTTGATTCTTCTCTCTTTTCTTCTTTATTAGTCTTGCTGGCGGTCTATCAATTTCGTTGAGCTTTTTAAAAAACCAGGTCCTGGATTCAGTGATTTTTGAAGGGATTTTTGTGTCTCTATCTCCTTCAATTCTGCTCTGATCTTAGTTATTTCTTGCCTTCTGCTAGCTTTTGAATGTGTTTTTTCTTGCTTCTCTAGTTCTTTTAATTGTGATGTGAGAGTGTCCATTTTAGATGTTTCCTGCTTTCTCTTGTGGGCATTCAGTGCTATAAATTTCCCTCTACACACTGCTTTAAATGTGTCCCAGAGATTTTGGTATGTTGTATCTTTGTTCCCATTGGTTTCAAAGAACGTCTTTATTTCTGCCTTCATTTCGTTATGTACTCAGTAGTCATTCAGGAGCAGGTTGTTCAGTTTCCATGTAGTTGAGAGGTTTTGAGTGAGTTTCTTAATCCTGAGTTCTAATGTGATTGCACTGTGGTCTGAGAGACAGTTTGTTACAAGTTCTGTTCTTTTACATTTGCTGAGGAGTGCTTTACTTCCAACTATGTGGTCAATTTTGGAATAAGTGCGATGTGGTACTGAGAAGAATGTATATTCTGTTGATTTGGGAAGGAGAGTTCTATAGATGTCTATTAGGTCCGCTTGGTGCAGAGCTGAGTTCAATTCCTGGATATCCTTGTTAACTTTCCCTCTCGTTGATCTGTCTAATGTTGACAGTGGGGTGTTAAACTCTCTCATTATTATTGTGAGGGAGTTTAAGTCTCTTTGTAAGTCTCTAAGGACTTGCTTTATGAATCTGGGTGCTCCTGTATTGGGTGCATATGTATTTAGGAGAGTTAGCTCTTCTTGTTTAATTGATCCCTTTGCCATTATGTAATGGCCTTCTTTGTCTCTTTTGATCTTTGTTGGTGTAAAGTCTGTTTTGTCAGAGACTAGGATTGCAACCCCTGCCTTTTTTGGTTTTCCATTTGCTTGGAAGATCTTCCTCCATCCCTTTATTTTGAGTCTATGTGTGTCTTTGCACACGAGATGGGACTCCTGAATACAGCACACTGATGGGTCTTGACTGTTTATCCAATTTGCCAGTCTGTGTCTTTTAATTGGAGCATTTAGCCCATTTACATTTAAGGTTAACATTGTTATGTGTGAACTTGATCCTGTCATTATGATGTTAGCTGGCTATTTTGCTCATTAGTTGATGCAGTTTCTTCCTAGCATCGACGGTCTTTACATTTTGGCATGTTTTTCCAGTGACTGGTACCAGTTGTTCCTTTCCATGTTTAGTGCTTCCTTCAGGAGCTTTACTAGGGCAGGCCTGGTGGTCACAAAATCTCTAAGCATTTGCTTGTCTGTAAAGGATTTTATTTCTCCTTCGCTTATGAAACTTGGTTTGTCTGGATATGAAATTCTGGGTTGAAAATTATTTTCTTTAAGAATGTTGAATATTGGCTCCCACTCTCTTCTGGTTTGTAGAATTTCTGCCGAGGGATCCACTGTTAGTCTGATGGGCTTCCCTTTGTGGGTAACCCGACCTTTCTCTCTGGCTGCTCTTAACATTTTTTCCTTCATTTCAGCTTTGGTGAATCTGACAATTATGTGTCTTGGAGTTGCTCTTCTCGAGGAGTGTGTTTGTGGTGTTCTCTGTATTTCCGGCATTTGAATGTTGGCCTGCCTTGCTAGGTTGGGGAAGTTCTCCTGGATAATATCCTGCAGACTGTTTTCCAATTTGGTTCCATTCTCCCATCACATTCAGATACACCAGTCAGATGCAGACGTAGATTTGGTCTTTTCACATAGTCCCAAATTTCTTGGAGGCTTTGTTCATTACTTTTTACTCTTTTTTCTCTAAACTTCTCTTATTGCTTCATTTCATTCATTTCATTCATTTGGTCTTCAATCACTGATACCCTTTCTTCTAGCTGATCAAGTCGGTTACTGAAGCTTCGGTATTGAGGGAATGACAAAAAATAAATATTAAATTTATATCAAATATAATATTTGATAAAATAATATTATATTATCTCAAAATAATAAGAGCTATTTATGACAAACTCACAGCCAATATCATACTGAATGGGCAAAAACTGGAAGCATTCCCCTTGAAAACTGGCACAAGACAGGGATGCCCTCTCTCACCACTCCTATTCAACATAGTGTTGGAAGTTATGGCCAGGGAAATCAGGCAAGAGAAAGAAATAAACGGTATTCAATTAGGAAAAGAGGAAGTCAAATTGTCCCTGTTTGCATATGACATGGCTGTATATTTAGAAAACCCCACTGTCTCCGTCCAACATCTCCTTAAGCTGATAGGTAACCGCAGCAAAGTCTCAGGATACAGAATCGATACGCAAAAATCATAAACATTCTTACATGCCAGTAACAGACAAACAGAGAGCCAACTCATGAATGAACTTCCATTCACAATTGCTTCAAAGAGAATAAAATGCCTACGAATCCAACTTACAAGGGATGTGAAGGACCTCTTCAAGGAGAACTACAAACCACTGCTCAATGAAATAAAAGAGGACACAAACAAATGGAAGAACATTTCATGCTCATGGATAGGAAGAATCAATATCATGAAGGTAATTTATAGATTCAATGCCATCCCCATTAAGCTACCAATGACTTTCTTCACAGATTTGGAAAAAACTACTTTAAAGTTCATATGGAACCAAAAAAGAGCTTGCATTGCCAAGAAAATCCCAAGTCAAAAGAACAAAGCAGGAGGCATCACGCTACCTGACTTCAAACTATACTACAAGGCTACAGTAACCAAAACAGCATGGTACTGGTACCAACACAGACATATAGACCAATGGAACAGAACAGAGCCCTCAGAAATAATACCACACATCTACAGCCATCTGATCTTTGACAAACCTGACAAAAACAAGAAATGGAGGAAGGATTCCCTATTTAATAAATGATGCTTGGAAAACTGGCTAGCCATAAGTAGAAAGCTGAAACTGGATCCCTTCCTTACACCTTATACAAATATTAATTCAAGATGGATTAGAGACTTAAATGTTAGACCTAAAACCATAAAAACCCTTGAAGAAAACCTAGGCAATACCATTCAGGACATAGGCATGGGCAAGGATTTCATGTCTAAAACACCAAAAGCAATGGCAACAAAAGCCAAAATTGACAAATGGGATCTCATTAAACTAAAGAGCTTTACATAGCAAAAGAAACTACCATCAGAGTGAACAGGCAACCTACAGATTGGGAGAAAATTTTTGCAATCTACTCATCTGACAAAGGGCTAATATCCAGAACCTACAAAGAACTGAAATTTACAAGGAAAAAAACAAACAACCCCATCAAAAAGTGAGCAAAGGAAATGATCAGACACTTCTCAAAAGAAGACATTTATGCAGCCAACAGACACATGAAAAAAATGCTTATCATCACTAGCCATCAGAGAAATGCAAATCAAAACCACAATGAGATACCATCTCACACCAGTTAGAATGGCGATCATTAGAAAGACTAGAAACAACAGGTGCTGGAGAGGATGTGAAGAAATAGGAACACTTTTACACTGTTGGTGGGACTGTAAACTAGTTCAACCATTGTGAAAGACAGTGTGGCGATTCCTCAAGATCTAAAAGTAGAAATACCATTTGACCCAGCCATCCCATTACTGGGTATATACCCAGTGGATTATAAATCATGCTGCTATAAAGACACATGCACACGTATGTTTATTGCAGCACTATTCACAATAGCAAAGACTTGGAACCAAACCAAATGTCCATCAGTGATAGACTGGATTAAGAAAATGTGGCACATATATACCATGGAATATTTTGCAGCCATAAAAAAGGATGAGTTCATGTCCTTTGTAGGGACATGGATACAGCTGGAAACCATCATTCTCAGCAAACTATCACGAGAACAGAAAAATAAACACCGCGTGTTCTCACTCATAGGTGGGAATTGAACAATGAGAACACTTGGACACAGGAAGGGGAACATCACACACTGAGGCCTGTCGTGGGGTGGGGGGAGTGGGGAGGGATAGCATTAGGAGACATACCTGATATAAATGATGAGTTAATGGGTGCAGCACACCAACATGGCACATGTATACATATTTAACAAACCTGCACATTGTGCACATGTACCCTAGAACATAAAGTATAATTAAAAAAAAAAGGAAAAAATAAAAAGGCTGGCTGGTTTTGCTACCTGCTGATCATAGAACCTTATTCACATCAAAGAGCAAAACCATGCTGGGCTCAGCCAGCACCTGGGAAGGCAATGGTGCATGTGGATCCACCCTAGGGTCTTGATTAAACATAGTTGGTAGCCAGGCAGTGGTTAGAGTAGGCCTTTGGTGAGAGCCAGTGCTGTGCTGGATTCAGGTCTGACCCAACACAGTTCAAGTGGTGGTGGCCATATGGTGCTTGCATGACCATACCCCTATTTCCAGATGGCTTGGCCAGAGAAATTCCAAATGTATGGGAGAAATTAAAGGAAAAGAATAACAGTCTCTGCCTGGTAATCCAGAGAATTTTTCTGAATCTTATCCAAGACCACCAAGGTGATACTTCTATGAGTCTACAAAAACCACAGCATTATTGGGCTTGGGGCCCAAGTCTCTTCAAATACCTGGAAGGCCATACCAAGAAGGACAGATTAAAATAAGTCCAGACTGCAAACACTATAATAAATATCTTCAGTGTTCAGACACCAAAAAACATCTGTAAGCATCAAGAACATCCAGGAAAACATGGCTTCACCAAATGAACTAAAGAAGTCACCAGGGACCAATCCTGGAGAAACAGAGATATGTGACCTTTCAGACAGAGAACTCAAAATAGCTATTTTGAAAAAATCTCAGAGAAATTCAAGCTCACACAGAGAAGAATTCAGAATTGTATCAGATAAAATTAACAAAGAGATTGAAACAATTGAAAAAAGAATTAAGAAGGAATGCTAGAGTTGAAAAATGCAATTGACATGCTGAAGAATACATCAGAACATCAGAGATTCTTATTATCAGAATTGATAAAGCAGAAGCACTAATGAGCATGAAGACTAGCTATTTGAAAGTACAGAGGAGACAAAAAAGGAAAAAAGAGTTAAAAACAAAAAGGCACATCTGCATGATCTAGAAAATAGCCTCAAATAACCAAATCTAAGACTTATTCGATGTAACAAGGAGGTAGAGAAAGAGATGAGGGTAGAAAGTTTATTAAAAGGGGTAATAACAGAGAAGTTCCCAAACCTAGAGAAAGATATCAATATCCAAGTAGAAGAAGGTTATAGAACACCAGGCAGATTTAACCCAAAGAAGACTACCTCAAGACATTTAATAATGAAAGTCCCAAAGGTTAAGAATAAAGAAAAGATCCTAAAAGCAGTGACAGAATAGAAACAAATGACATAAAATGGAGTGCCAATACGTGTGACAGGAGACTCTTCAGTGGAAACCTTAAGTCCAGGGGAGAGTGGTGTGACATATTTACACTGTTGCAGGAAAATAACTTACTGTATATACTATATCCAGAGAAAATAACCTTTAATAATGAAGGAGAAATAAAGATCTTTCCAGACAAACAAAAGCTGAGGGAGTCCATCAATACAAGACCTATCCTACAAGAAATGCTAAAGAAAGTTCTTCATTCTGTAAAAGGATGTTAATCAACAAGACGAAATCATCTTAAGGTACAAAACTCATTGGTAATAGTAAACATACAGAAAACACAGATTATAACACTAATTACGGTACGTAAACCACTCTTAAGTAGAAAGACTAGATGATGAATCAATCAAAAATAATAACTGCAACAACTTTTCAAGACATAATGCAGAAACAGAAACAACAAAAAGTTAAAAAGTAGAGAAAAAAGTTAAAATGTAGCATTTTATTAGTTTTTCTCTTGTGTGTTTGTTTATGTGATCAGTGTTAAGTGGTCATCAGTTTAAAATCATAGGTTATAGGATAGTATTTGCAAGCCTCATGGTAACCTCAAATCAAAAAACAGGCAATAGACAAGCAAAAAATTAAAGAAATTATATCATATGACCAGAAAAAATCACCTTCACTAACTGTAAGACAGGGAAAGAAGAAACAGCACACACACACACACACACACACACACACAACAACAACAACTAACAAAATGGCGAGGGTAACTCCCAACTTATCAATAATAACATTGAAGGTAAATGGACTAAACTCTCCAATCAAAAGATGTGGAGTGGCTGAATGAAGAAACAAGACCCAGTAATCTGTTGTCTACAAGAAACACACTTCACCTCTAAAGATATACACAGGTTAAAATTTAAAGGAATGGAAAAAGATATTCCACCACAATGCAATCCAAAAAGGACAAAAATAGCTATACTTATATCAGACAAAATAGATTTCAAGACAAAATCTGTGAGACAAAGAAAGTCATTATATAATAATAAAGGGGTCAGTTAAGCAGGAGGATATAATAATTTTAAATATATATGCACCTAACAAGGGGGCACACAGATATATACAGCAAATATTATTAGCACTAAAGAGAGAGATAGACCTCAATACAATAACAGCTGGAGACTCCAACACTCTACTTTCAGCTTGGACAGATCTTCTAGACAGAAAATCAACAAAGAAACATCAGACTTAATCTGCAGTACAGAACAAATGGTTCTAATGAATATTAATAGAATGTGTCATCCAACCACTACAGAATCCACATTCTTCTCAGCCTATCAATCATGCTCAAGGACAGACGGTATGTTAGGTCACAAAACAAGTCTTAAAACGTTCAAAAAAACTGAAATAATATCAAACATCTTCTCTGACCATAATGGAATAAAACTAGAAATCAAAAACGAGGAATTTTGCAAATCATGCAAATACATGGAAATTAAACAATATGCTCCTGAATGACCAGTGGATCAAGGAAGAAATTAAGAAAATTGAAAATACTATTGAAATAAATGGTAACAGAAATACAAAAAACCAAAACCTACGAGATACAGTGAAAGTACTAACAAAAGGGAAATTTATAGCTATTAGTGCCCACATCAAAAAAGAAGACATTCAAATAGATAACCTAAAAATGCATCTTAAAGAACTAAAAATAACAAAAGCAAGCTGAACTCACAATTTGTAAAAGAAATAATACAAATTAGAGCTGAAATAAATGAATTTGAAATGAATAACACAATATAAAAGATCAATGAAACAAAAAGTTGGTGTTTTGAAAAGATCAAAATTGGCCAGGCGTGGTGGCTCATGCCTCTAATCCCAGCACTATGGGAGGCCCAGGTAGGTGGATCACCTGAGGTCAAGAGTTCAAGACCAGCCTGGCCAACATGGTGAAACCCCATCTCTACTAAAAATACAAAAGTTAGCCGGACATGCTGGTGGGCACCTGTAATCCCAGCTACTCGGGAGGTGGAGGCAGGAGAATCACTTGAACCAGGGAGGTAGAGATTGCAGTGAGCTGAGATCATGCCATTGCACTCCAGCCTGGGCAACAGAGAAAGACTCCATCTCGAAAGAAAAGAAAAGAAAAGAAAAGAAAAGAAAAGAGAGAAGAGAAGAGAAGAGGAAAGAAAAGAAAAAGAAAAAAGTAAAGAAAAGAGAAAAGAGAAAGGAAAGGAACAGAAAGGAAAGAAAAAGGAAAGAAAAGAAAGAAGGAAAAGAAGGAAAGAAAGAGAGAGATCAAAATTGACAAACCATTAGTCAGACTAAGAAAAAAAATGGAAAAGACCCATATAAATAAAATCAGAGATTAAAAAGAAGACATTACAACTGATACTGCAGAAATTCAAAGTATCATTAGTAGCTACTATGGCAACTATATGCCAATAAATTGGACAATCTACAGGAAATGGATACATTCCTAGAGACAGACAACCTATCAAGATTGAACTATGAAGAAATCCAAAACCTGAACAGATCAATAACAAGATTGAAGTCACAATAAAAAGTTTCCCAGTAATGAAAAGCCCAAGACCTGATGGCTTCACTGCTGAACTCTGCCAAACATTTAAAGAATACCAATCCCACTCAAACTGTTCTGAAAAACAAAGAAGAGAATGCTTCCAAACTAATTATAAGAGGTCACTATTACCCTGATACCAAAACCAGATAAAGACACATAAAAAAAAGAAAACTACAAGCCAAAATTTCTGATGAATAGTGATGCAAAAATCCTCAACAAAATACTAGAAACCAAATTCATCAAAACATTAGAAAAATCATTTATCAAGACCAAGTGGGACTTACCCCAGGGATGTAATGATGATTGAACATGTGCAACAGATGCAAATCAATCAATCTGACACATCATATCAACAGAATGAAGGACAAAAACCATATGATCATTTCAATTAATGCTGAAAAGCATTTGATAAAATTCAACATCCCTTCATGATAAAAGCCCTCAAAAAAAAAAAAAAAAAAAAAAAACTAGGTATAGAAGAAACATACCTCAACAGATAAAAGTTATATATGGAAGACCCACAGCTATTATCATACTGAATGAGGAAAAATTGAAAGTCTTTCCTTTAAGAACTAGAATATGAAAAGAATGCTCACTTTTGATCACTGTTATTCAACACAGTACTGGAAGTTCTAACTAAAGCAATCAGACAAGAGAAGGAAATAAAGAACATCTAAGTTGTAAAGGAAGAAGTTAAATGATCCCTGTTTACGGATGTAATCTTACATTTGGAAAAGTCTAAAGATTCTGCCAAAAAGCCATTGGAACTGATAAAAAAAAAAATTCAGCAAAGTTGCAGGATACAAAATCAATATCCAAAAATTAGTAAAATTTCTATATGCCAACAGTGAATAATGTAAAGAGGAAATAAAAAAGTAATTCCATTTACAGTAGCCACAAATAAAATTAAATACCTAGGAATTAAGCAAAAAAAAGTGAAGGATCTCTACATGAAAACCACGAAAGGCTGATGAAAGAAGTTGAAGAGGACACCAAAAATTGGAAAGATATTCCATATTTATAGATCAGAAGAATCAATATTGTTAAAACATCCATACATACATCCAAAGCAATCTACAGATACAATGCAATTTGTATGAAAATACCAGTAACATTATTCATAATAGAATTAGAAAAAACAATCCTAAGACTAATATGGAATCACAAAAGACCCAGAATAGCCATAGTGATCCCAAGCAAAAAGAACATGACTGAGGGCATCACATTACCTGACCTCAAATTATACTACAGAGATATAGTAACCCCAAACAGCATGGTATTGGCATAAAAACAGATACATGGACAAATGGAACAGAATGGAGAACCCAGAAACTAATCCACACACCTACAGTTAACTCAATTTTGACAAAGGTGTCAAGAACACACATTCGGAATAAGACAGCCTTTTTAATAAAGGCTGGGAAAACTGATTATCCATATGGAGAAGAATGAAATTACACCTGTATCTCTCACAATATACAAAAATCAAATTAAAATGATTTAAAGACATAAATCCAGGACCTCAAGGTATGACACTACTACAAGAAAACATTGGAAAACTCTCCAGGACATTGGTCTGGCCAAACATTTTTTGAATAATATCCCACAAGCACAGGCAATCAAATCGGAAATGAATGAATGGGATCATGTCAAATTAAAAAAGCCTCTGCACAGTCCCCAAAACCATCAACAAAGTGAAGAGACAACTCACAGAATGGGAGAAAATATGTGCAAACTACCCCTCTGACAAAGGATCAACAACCAGAGTATGTAAGGAGCTCAAACATCTCAACAGGAAAAAATCTAATAATTTGATTTAAAAATGGGCATAAGATTTGAATAGACATTTATCAAGACATACAAGTGACAAGGAGACTTATGAAAAGGTTCTCAACATCACTGATCTTCAGAGAAGTACAAATCAAAACTCCAATGAGATATCATCTCACCCCAGTTAAAATGATTTTTATCCAAAAGACAAGCAGTAAAAAAATGCTGTCAAGGATGTGGAGAAAAGGGAACCCTCATGCGCTCTCAGTGAGAATGTAAATTAGTACAACCACTATAAAGAACAGTTTGGAGGTTCCTCAAAAAACTAAAAATAGAGCTAACATATGATCCAGCAATCCCACTGCTGGGTATATATCCAAAAGAAAGAAGAACAGTATATCAAAGAGATATCTGCACACCCATGTTTGTTTTACTACTGTTCACAGTAACCAAAATTTGGGAGCAACCTAAGTGTCCATCAACATATGAATGGAAAAAGAAAATGTGATGCTTATACACGATGATGTACTATTCAGCCATCGAGACGGGCAGATCACAAGGTCAGCAGATCAAGACCATCCTGGCTAACGTGGTGAAACTCCATTTCTACTAAAAATACAAAAAATTAGTCGGGTGTGGTGGCGGGCGCCTGTAGTCCCAGCTACTCGGGAGGCTAAGGAAGGAGAATGGCATGAACCCGAGAGGCGGAGCTTGCAGTGAGCTGAGATCCGCCACTGCACTCCAGCCTGGACAACCAAGCAAGACTCCATCTCAAAAAAAAAAGGATGCAACTGGATATCACTATGTTATGCAACTGGATATCACTATGTCCAGTGGATATATGGACTCCACATGGATGCAACTGGATATCACTATGTTAAGTGAAATAAGCCAGGCACAGAAAGACAAACACGTTCTCACTTATTTGTGGGATCTAAAAATCAAAACAATTGAACTCATGGACATAAAGAGTAGAAGGATGGTTACCAGAGGCTGGGAAGAGTAGTCGGGGATTGTTGGGGGGAGGTGGGGATGGCTAAAGGGTAAAAAATAGTTAAAATGAATAAGACCTAGTATTTGATAGCTCAACAGAGTGACTATAGTCAATAATAATTTAATTGTATATTTTAAAAGAACAAAAATAATATAATTTTATTATTTGTAACACAAAGGATAAATGCATGAAGGAATGGAGATCCCATTTTCCATGATGTGATTACTATGTATCGCATGCCTGTATCATAATATCTTATGTACCCCATAAATACATACATCTAATATGTAACCACAAAAAAAAAATTACAAATTTTTAAAATACGTATAAAATGGTTTAAGTAAAAAACAAAGAACAACAACAACAGCAACAACAAAACCCTGGTCTTTTACCACTAAATTTTTGAGAAACACTGACATTCCTTTAGATGTGCAAAGGAAGAACAAAAATCATATATTTGCAGAAACATTTAAAGAATTCCCTCACTTTGTGAAAATTATCAAAATTTTTCTTGTCTAAGATGTCTTATTTATAATACAGCGATCATAATAGCACCTACCTAATATGACTGCTATCACTATGGAATAAAATAATCCAGGCCTGTGGTCACCTGGATGTATGACAACCAAGAAGAAACACTACATTTCCCTGCCATCCTTGAAATTAGATATGGCCAAGTGACTAAGTACTCAACAATGGTATATGAGCAAAAGTGATATGTGTAACTTCCAGTTTTGACCCTGACAGGGAAGAAAACTAAGACTCCGAGAAGTGCATGCAAGAGAGTGAGAGTTCTTGAATTGTACCAATGAGTCAAACACTAGGAAAGCAAAGCAACAGCATGGAAGGAGCCTAGGCCTCAGAGCTGTGTGCAGCCAAGCCATTCTATCAGTTTAGAATTTTAAAATAAAAAATAAACTTATAGCTTATCTAAACTCCTATTATTGTGACCATTTGCCACAGTCAGCCAAACCAATAGTCCAACTGGAGACTGCAAAGAAAGCACTTGGAACAATACTTAGCAGAGGGTATGCATTAAATAACTGATAATTATTATTATGTATTGTTATTGATTTGGCATTCAAAACTTTCACTTTAAAAGCATTATCTTTGATAATCCATGATGGGTTTCTTCTTCAAATGATAACTAGTATAACTCTGTTAGACACTGTTTGTTAATTTTGAGAATGGCTCAAATGGTTTTCCAGGACCACTTTTTTGAACTTTATAAAATCCCATGTCTTTTATGTGATTGCTATTTCCATTCAGAAATGATTTGCATTTTACTAATCAATATATCCACATCTAACATGCTGATTAGAAAAGCATGTTATA
Source organism: Theropithecus gelada (assembly GCF_003255815.1). Taxonomy (NCBI): domain Eukaryota; kingdom Metazoa; phylum Chordata; class Mammalia; order Primates; family Cercopithecidae; genus Theropithecus; species Theropithecus gelada. The sequence continues at coordinate 122,593,090 of NC_037669.1, forward strand.
CTGATATACGAACAGAAAGGGAGTTGACACAATGGGGTAGAATCAGAACAGAAATCTGACTGAAGGTATGTTTGAGTGGGGATACATTTTATAAGTAATAATTTCATTAATAGATGGTTCATATAACCACGGTTCTTTACTAACTGATAAACTTCTATAAAAATAACATCCTTCTAATCAATTATTTGGTTCTTGGACATAGCTTGAGAAAAACAGGATAAAATTTTTATTCTATTCCTTTATCAGTTTTCAAAATTCTATTTAACAACAACATGTTCAAGCAAGCTGAAGACATTCTTGTATCTCTGGCTTCTAAATTCACCTACAATTCTCATAACATAAAACTTGTTTTAATAATAATTTTTTTAATCTGGTGGCAATTAACCACCAGAGCAGATATGATATTTTTAGAACTGATAGGGACACAGGTCTTTCTCGAGCAAGTCCTTCTTTTTTTTTCTTTTTTTGGTAAAAAAAGAATACAGACAGGTTCTCAGCTCAAATCAAATTAAAAAAAAAAAAAAATTCCCACCATAGTGACTCTTTACAATTCCTGATCATTTACTCTATGTTGAAAGAGTCTAATTTACTCCTAAAGTTCTGATGACATCTTTTTCACAGTAGCAGTTACGCTCAGTCTATTTCAAAAATGCCTTTATGAGGGGTGGTATTTGAACCTGGTGGCAACAACCTAACAGTCATTATAATCCTGTAAAAATGTAAACTAGATCATATCATTTCTCTGTTCAGAGCCCTCCTATGACTTCCTATGCCACTCAAGGGAGAAGCAAAAATTCTTAGAGAGGCCTTAAAGGCCCCCACAATGACCACATCTCTTTGGCCCATCCCCTCTGCTCTGTACATACTAGCATGTGCTGTTACTAAGTCAACCACACACACTCCTGCCTTTGAGCCTTTGCATTGGTTGTTCCTTCTTTCTAGAATATTGTCTCACTCCAAGCCACATGGATTATTCCCTTCCTTCTTTGGGTGTCTTGTCACATCTTACCTTCTCAGCGATACCGTTTCTGACCATCATCATCCAAATTACAAACTTTCACTCACTCTCACCTGTGTTCCTCTTGCCCTGGATTACTTTATTTTTCTTCATAACATTTATAACCCAACTCGTACTAGAAATCTTACTGGTCTATCATTTATTTTTGGTCTCTCTGTACTTGGATGTGTGCTATTATAGAGCCAGGAATTTGCATGTTTTGTTACCTGCTGTATCCCCAGCACCTAGATGAACACTTGACACAAAGATGTTTTAGCAGGTTGATTGACTGAATGCATGAATATGTTGTTCCCATTCCTCAAGAGACTAGCAGCAGTGCTACTTCGGCAACCCTGTTTGGTTTCTGAATTAAAATAATTAGATATATGACATGATGCCACATAATTAACTCAAAAACAAGACACCATGGGAAATGTGAAGGACTAAATATACAGATAAAAAACAGTAGTCCAACTGTAACATTTGCTTATCTGTCTTTGACTTCAGTTTTACACAGAATTTTCCAAATAGAAGTTTATTTACCCTTTCTTAGCACCTAGATTGCGACACGAAAATAAATGCAAAATGGCCCCAAACAAACAAATAAACTCCTATTTAAATAAAGAGTACTTTAGGAAGATTAATTACTGTTAAAAACAAATTAGCGTAACTCATCATGTTTCTAACACTCCTGCTTTTGGTAACCTCAAATATTCAAAACAAAGTCTGAGTTGAAAGCCCCCAAAAAACATGTTAGCTGTGAGCTTAGAGAAAACTGCTTAGTAAGGAACAGACATTTTTCTTTTTAAATGTGTTCCTCAAAGTGATTTCTGTAGAATCATGAGATACTAATAGATGACAACAAAGGGTTCTGGTGTCAAGTGTTAGTTTAAACAAGATTTGTTACTTTAAAACTTCTGAAAGTCTTGAATATATCTTGTAAGAGTATAAATTTGCCAGAGAAGAAGTGCCATAGGCAGCATTTCTCAATCCGTTTTTGACAATAAGCATTACTACCACCACCAACCCCACCATTTTTCCCAGAGCAACTATGGCCAATATACGTTGGGAAACCAAGGACTCTCAAACTTGAGCCCATAGCCTAAGAATTGTAGGTGAAAATCAATAACTGATTTAGTAAACTTTGGTTGGTTGAGTTTCTTTTTTCTCCTGGAAACCTTCAGTTCTTGGAGTGCAACAGCTGCACAGACACAAAGAAAGAAAAAGGGAAAGCTATATAAAGAAACATAATAGCTGTTGACAAGACAACAGAATGCCCAGCAAGGACAGCAAAATTACCTTGTTTACTTTCTTTAAGGGCAAGGTAAATCCAATGCAATGCACTTCAAAGGTTCCTTAGAACATCATGGCATGAAAACAAAGCAGAAATTGTTTATAACATAGATAAAGGTTGCATTACATTTAGAATATGTTGTGTAAAGTGGTATATTAGTTTCCTAGGGTTTCCACAACAAAAGTGCCGCAAACTGGGAGGCTTAAGACAACAGAAATTTAATCTCTCACAGTGCTGGTAGCTAGAAGTCCAAAACCAAGGCATCAGCAGGGTTGGTTCCTTCTGGAGCCTCTGAGAGAAAATCTTTTCCATGCCTCTATCCTAGCTTCCGATGATTGCTAGCAATCTTTCGCATTCCTTGGCCTGTACATGCATCACTCCAATCTCTCTTTCTTCATATGTCACTCTCTCTTCTCTGTGTCTGTATCCAAATCTCCCTGTTCCTACTGATCACTGAATTAGTACTCACTCTAATATAGTATGACCTCATTTTAATTTGAATACACCTGCAAACACCTCATTTCCAAATAAGTCACAGGTTCTGGGTAGACATGAATTTCGGGGAAACACTATTCAACTCAGTAGAGAGGTAAAATGTAAGCCATATGTTTTAAAACTGTTTCCACCAAAATGATTATCTATTGTAAAATATGGCTTTTAGATAAAGAAGGAATAATATAATAGCAAGTACATGCTTTTTTTTTTTTTTGGACAGGCTCTCACTCTGCTGCCAGGCTGGAATGCAGTGGCATGATCTCAGCTCACTGCAACCTCTGCCTTCCAGGTTCAGGTGATTCTCCTGCCTCAGCCTCCAATTAGCTGGGATTATGGTGCCCACCACCACAGCTGGCTAATTTTTATTTTTTTTTAATACAGACAGGGTTTCACCATGTTGGCCAGGCTGGTCTCAAACTCCTGACCTCAGGTGATCCACCGGGCTCAGCCTCCCAGACTGATGGGATTACAGGCACAAGCGACCACACCCGGACAGAGAGCGTATTTTTTTAAAGTGTTTTAGTAAAAGAAGGTATTCTGTAACAATGTGAAAAATTATCCCCAAAATTGTTTTAGATGTTGTGATTCCCTATAAACTATTCCCAAAGGAGACACATGTGTGTTAGTAAAGGCTCAGCAAAAGACAGATAAAAGAAAAGCTAATCTTGAAACTAAAACCTTGTTCTATCTCCATGGGCACTCCTTTGAAAAACACTGCATTTTATATTCTATGCAACCTCAGAGAGTGGCACCCATATGCAATAAAATAAAATCTGATTTCATCTCACCCACAGTAACACAGAAAATGAATGTGTCATAATCTTCACTAGCTCCACCAACATTTTATTAAGTGATTTTACTCCCGATGTTCTTACATCTCTTCATTTATGTTTCTCTTAAGTTATTATTAATTCTACTACTAAATGAAGGGTCAAAAAGTATGGGAAGACTTAAATGCTAAGTTAATCCATATATCCATTTGCTTTAGCAAAGGATTGAGTGGTAGGTGCTTTTAATGATTCTTATGAGGCTACTATGATGGTCTTTCCGACTCCATCATTTGCCTCAATCCACACCAAAAAACTTCCTCATCTCTCAGAGAATCTTTAAAAAATTAAGTGAAATCCACTGAAAGGGAACTAAATCAAAATGAAGTATCTGTAATTGGTAGTAAAAGAAGGATCACCATATGATGAGCCAGAGACTAATCTCATTTGAATTAGACTTTGATTGCTTATTAAGACACAATTGTGAGTGCAGGTATAAACACTCATTCCCTCTCCTTCAGACCCAAAGCAAAGAAACACTCACACACATACACATACAGACACATATTTATATATTTAAGTTATATTATATACAATATTTAAAAAGACAAAACTGAACTCAGAAACAAGATCAACATTCTATAAAAGAAATGCAAAACAGTAGTATAACTTCCTAGGCTCTTGGACTGGAAATAAGAAATTTCAAAATGGGGTGAGGGAGGAGAATAACAGGAACTCAAAGTGCTCCGTCTGTGTCAAGAGATAGGGGCTAGCCTCAGGATGTAAAACCAGAGGTTGGGTTTAGTTTCCCTGATTTATGAGAGGAGCCTTGACAAAAAATGGTAACTATTGCCCAGGGCTGAGGAGCCTTGACAAAAAATGGTAACTATTGCCCAAGCTGCAGTTAGGAGAGTAATTGGATCCAAGATTACTTCTCATTCTGGATCCTGTTATTCTCTGAGTTAGCCACCAAGACTTGTAAAACATCAGTACCCCTGCCAGACTGGAGACCCAAAATGCCAGTGCATGGCCTAGTTCTGAATAGAGAGGAGCTGGATGCAGGTAGTGGCAAAACTAGTAGGAAACATATAGAACCACCAGGAGAAAAGAAATACAAAACAAACAACAGCAACACGAACCACAACTAAAAATCTCTCACTCAAAAGGAATTAGCAAACAAAAATTTAATCTCGTATGAGAAAAATGCCACACAATACAGCTGACATTCTAAACAATTGAGAGAGTTCACTTTGGGGAAATGCAAATAATAAAAATCTGAAAATAGTGTATAAATAACTGTTTAAAATACTTGTAGAAATAAATAGAAATAACATAATTCAAGTATAACAGACTGTAAATTATTATTATAAACTGAGAACATGGTTATGATGAAGATGGAGTTATAAATGCTAGAAAGAAAATTACCATAACTAAAATTAAAACTGAAGAAAAGACTAATCCTGAGCTGAACACAGCTAAAGAAAAAATTATTCAACTGAACGATTACATCAGAGAAACAAGTAAATGACAACTATGTAAGAGAATTCTAGGTAACATGCAGATTAGCTTGAGAAGCTTTCTATTTTATTCAGGATGGGAGGGTCAACATTGCAGTAGCAAATATTCCCAAGTATCAGTAGCTTCATAAAAGTTTATTTACCATTCATTCGGTCCCTCTTTCATAATTGCTAAAGCAGAAGAAAAGAGACTAGAGACTTGAGCAGAGGCCTTTCCTTGCTTCAACTTGGCAATAATACACATCACTTCTCTCACATTTTATTGTCCATAATTAGTTACACAGCTCTGCTTAACCGCAAGGGGCTAAGAGGTATAGTCACACATATGTCCTTGAAGGAATAACTATTACAATATTAGTGAGCACTACTAATGTCTCTCTGCTCGCACACCTCACTAACAGGAGTTTCAGAAGTTGCAAGTTGAGCGAATGGTGAAAAACCAATATTTTTTAAAAGAATCATAATAATGCCTGAGAATTTTTAAGAACTGAAGTAAAATGTGGTCTGGCACGGTGGCTCACGCCTGTAATCCCAGCACTTTGGGAGGCTGAAGTGCGCACATTTTTGAGGTCAGGAGTTCAAGACTAGCCTGGCCAACATGTTGAAACACCATGTCTACTAAAAATACAAACATTAGCTGGGCATAGTGGCACACACCTGTAACCCCAGCTACTCAGGACGCTGAGGCAGGAGAATCGCTTCAACCCGGGAGGCAGAGTTGGCAGTGAGCCAAGATCACCCTACTACACTCCAGCCTGGGGGACAGAGCGAGACTCTAGCTCAAAAAAAAAAAAAAAAAGAAAAGAAAAGAAAAGAAAAAAAGAAAAACATATTCTCAGATAGAAAGCAAAAACTGGAAGCCAGATAAATTAAAAGTAAATTCATATTTAGATGCATTATAATAAAACTAGAATGCATTAAGGATAAAGAGAAAACTTGAAAAGCCTCCTAAACAAAAGATAAATTACCTATTGGCAACTGATGCTTAAACTAGCAGCATATAGCATATATCTCAACTGCAACAGCAGCCAGACTATTCGAAAATGCTGAGAAGTAGTAACTAACAGTCTAAAATTTTATGCCCAGCTAACCTAAGTTTCATCAGTGATGATAAGACAAAGAACCCTCCATACATACAACTAAGGAGTGTTCACTGCCGAAAGATGCTCCCTGCAAGAATTACTAAAGGATATTCTTCAGGAAGAAAAAAAAAAAAACATGGAAAGAAGAAATGAAATGTATAAAACAGTGACGAAAGTAATTATAAAATCTGGTAATTCTTACTAGAAACTGAGCATAAAAAACTAATTCAGAGGGCTTTAAAAATATATGTAGAAGAACAATTGCAGACATTAGTAAGATAGTAGGAGAAGAGGAGTGAGGCTGGATTGCAGCAGAGTTCCTCATGTTGTTCCGGAGGAAGATAGAAATGTTAAATAAGTTCAGAATTTTCTAGAACAAAATATGAAATTAAGTTTGCATATTGAGTTAAAGGCTTTCATGTAATATCTCCCAAATCCTGTTTTTGAGTCTCTATAACAATGACAACAAAGCAAAAACAAATGGGGTCACTGTGATAGTTTCCTTCTGGTTTAAGCAATATCAAGTGTGTACAGACTGGTTTGGCTGATTGATGATAAGTGTTCAATTCAAGGTGCTGAAAAATGAAAAATAAGTACGACTCTACTCTCAGCAACAATACTTGCAAAGTTATTATCACTAGGTGGTCTACAGAGTAATGAAAATAGTACATTGTGAGTTCAAAGGAAGGAGACAGCATTCAGTCATGGAAATCAAATAATGTAGGTGGTATCTGATTGAGAATGGAAGGGTAATAAAGACATGTGTCAAGAGGCAGGGTGAAGGAAAAAGTCATTTCACAAGAAAAAAGGCGTTAGTCAAGGCAGTGCCTTAGGCAGACAAAGGTAGGGCAGAGGAAGCAGTCTTCTCCAGGCACAGGCAATTAAGGGGTGCACTGCCTGCAGATAAACTAAAACCATTCATAAGGCTGATGATATGTTGGTTAGCTTTTTATGATCACCACATGCCCATCAAATTTCAATGACAAAACATCCTAAAAACATTTTATTGGTCTAATATCTAAACAACTATATCATTATTATTGAGTTTAATACTGTACATAAGTTCCAAATTGGCAATTACGCATCCTTTCATAAACATGGTATTCTGCATAGAACTTTGGAGAACAACCAACATACAATTAATTTCCACTTATTTCTAATAGATGAGACCTAATCTCTAACAGATAAGAACTAAACTACACATAATCATTACAATCTTTTTTTTTTTTTAAAGACAACGTCTCCCGCTGTTTCCCAGGCTAGAGTGCCATGGTACAATCTCTGCTCACTGCAACCTCTGCTTCCCAGGTACAAGCAATTCTTTTGCCCCAGCCTCCTGTGTACCTGGGATTACAGGTGTGCGCCACCATGCCCGGCTAATTTTTTTGCATTTTTAGAAGAGACAGGGTTTCGCCATGTTGGCCAGTCTGATCTCAAACTCCTGACCACAGGTGATCCACCCACCTCAGCCTCCCAAAGTGCTGGGACCATAGGCGTGAGCCACCATGCCCAGCCAACAAGTGTAATTTTTATAACAGTTCAGAATCATCTGAGTTTGCTTTAGTTGCAATTTGTGTCTCTAACACATGTAGTACTACTATCTGTTTCAAAATAAGCAATAGTAGTGCAGTCTTTGTAAAGAAGAATCAGAACTTAAATTACCTTAATTCTGTCATCCTATGTGCCTACTTGGAATTTTGTTTGTGTTTAAATCAATGAAGCAGTATAAACTCTAAGATGTAACATTTTCATTTGCTTACTATTAATTTCATTGCATGTGTAGAACAATTTATAATATTTGAATTAAACCTTAAAATTAAAATGTACTCTAATTTCATTGTTGTTTTGAACCTAAAGAACAAATCAAAAAGTAATAATATTACTGATATTACCCTATTACTAAAAAGTTATCTTGTTATATAGAGGAGAGGATATTTTTAAAAATCTGAGTATCAAACATACCAGGTGCACAAGCTGGAAATGTAGGAAGTCATAGCTGTGTGTGATACAGCAAGTCATATTTACTTCAAAAACTTCAAGAGGCCAAAGCTTTATAATTCAAACTTGGATTTCATAATGTATCTATAGAAAATAAAAAATAATCTGAATAAGTGAAAAGTACCGCATTTAGTCTTGCTGTAATTTTAATAAATTTACCCTATCTTCCCAAAATAGTGACAAAGTAGAGTTATAATTAAACTTTATAAGATTCCTCAGGATTCCTCTGTGATGGTAATCAAATAGAAAGTTATATAAAGGCCGCAGTACTGGGCATCCTTAGGAAACGATGACCATTGGAGTGTCCTTCAATCTTCCCTCCACCTTTTCTTTTCCAGTTTCTACCATTTCATCCTAATTGAAGCCCACATTACACTACTGTCATAACTCACTACCTGGTTTCTTTTCTTCTGTCTCTTCACTTACTGCACCCACCCAGAATACTGGTGTTTTCTCACACACACACGAGTCTTTCCTTCTAGAGCCTACAGAACCAGGCCTCCATGATGTGATCACAAAATAATTTTATTGCCAGCCAAACTACAATGGCTCTGAAACCTGTTTTTCACCCACAGTGGATGCCTGACCATAGACCAGAAGAGACATGCTTCCTCCTGCATTTAGGGTTTGGCTCTCACAGCTCATTCAAACCACAGTGCCCTTCCCCTTACTTTCTTGTGTTTAAATCTGACTTGTTCCTGAAGCACCTAACCATGCATTTCTTCATAAAGCCTTCCCAGTTTATCTAGCAATGATTAATTTTCTTCCCCTTCATTCCCACGGTCTGTTACCTACTGGGTAAATGTGTTTGTACTAATCGGTCTCTTTGAGCCTCAGATTCTAATCTGTAAAATGGACATAACAATGATACTGGGGGGCGGAGCAAGATGGCCGAATAGGAGCAGCTCCAGTCTTCAACTCCCAGCGCCAGCGACACAGAAGACCGGTGATTTCGGCATTTTCAACTGAGGTACTGGGTTCATCTCACTGGGGAGTGCCGGACGATCGGTACTGGTCAGCTGCTGCAGCCCGACCAGCGAGAGCTGAAGCAGGGAGAGGCATTGCCTCACCTGAGAAGCGCAAGGGGGAAGGGAATCCCTTTTCCTAGCCACGGGAACTGAGACACACAACACCTGGAGAATCGGGTAACTCCCACCCCAATACTGCGCTTTGAGCAATCAGGCACACCAGGAGATCATATCCCACACCTGGCCGGGAGGGTCCCACACCCACGGAGCCTCCCTCATTGCTATTACAGCAGTCTGTGATCTACCGGCAAGGCAGCAGCGAGGCTGGGGGAGGGGCGCCCGCCATTGCTGAGGCTTAAGTAGGTAAACAAAGCTGCTGGGAAGCTCGAACTGGGTGGAGCTCACAGCAGCTCAAGGAAACCTGCCTGTCTCTGTAGACTCCACCTCTGGGGGCAGGGCACAGAAAACAATAACAAAGCAGCAGACACCTCTGCAGACGCAAACGACTCTGTCTGACAGCTTTGAAGAGAGCAGTGGATCTCCCAACACGGAGGTTGAGATCTGAGAAGGGACAGACTCCCTGCTCAAGCGGGTCCCTGACCCCTGAGTAGCCTAACTGGGAGACATCCCCCACTAGGGGCAGTCTGACACCCCACACCTCACAGGGTGGAGTACACCCCTGAGAGGAAGCTTCCAAAGCAAGAATCAGACAGGTACACTTGCTGTTCAGAAATATTCTATCTTCTGCAGCCTCTGCTGCTGTTACCCAGGCAAACAGGGTCTGGAGTGGACCTCAAGCAATCTCCAACAGACCTACAGCTGAGGGTCCTGACTGTTAGAAGGAAAACTATCAAACAGGAAGGACACCTACACCAAAACCCCATCAGTACATCACCATCATCAAAGACCAGAGGCAGATAAAACCACAAAGATGGGGAAAAAGCAGGGCAGAAAAGCTGGAAATTCAAAAAACAAGAGCGCATCTCCCCCGGCAAAGGAGCGCAGCTCATCGCCAGCAACGGATCAAAGCTGGACGGAGAATGACTTTGACGAGATGAGAGAAGAAGGCTTCAGTCCATCAAATTTCTCAGAGCTAAAGGAGGAATTACGTACCCAGCGCAAAGAAACTAAAAATCTTGAAAAAATAGTGGAAGAATTGACGGCTAGACTAATTAATGCAGAGAAGGTCATAAACGAAATGAAAGAGATGAAAACCATGACACGAGAAATACGTGACAAATGCACAAGCTTCAGTAACCGACTCGATCAACTGGAAGAAAGAGTATCAGCAATTGAGGATCAAATGAATGAAATGAAGCGAGAAGAGAAACCAAAAGAAAAAAGAAGAAAAAGAAATGAACAAAGCCTGCAAGAAGTATGGGATTATGTAAAAAGACCAAATCTACGTCTGATTGGGGTGCCTGAAAGTGAGGGGGAAAATGGAACCAAGTTGGAAAACACTCTTCAGGATATCATCCAGGAGAACTTTCCCAACCTAGTAGGGCAGGCCAACATTCAAATCCAGGAAATACAGAGAACGCCACAAAGATACTCCTCGAGAAGAGCAACTCCAAGACACATAATTGCCAGATTCACCAAAGTTGAAATGAAGGAAAAAATCTTAAGGGCAGCCAGAGAGAAAGGTCGGGTTACCCACAAAGGGAAGCCCATCAGACTCACAGCAGATCTCTCGGCAGAAACTCTACAAGCCAGAAGAGAGTGGGGGCCAATATTCAACATTCTTAAAGAAAAGAATTTTAAACCCAGAATTTCATATCCAGCCAAACTAAGTTTCATAAGTGAAGGAGAAATAAAATCCTTTACAGATAAGCAAATGCTTAGAGATTTTGTCACCACTAGGCCTGCCTTACAAGAGACCCTGAAGGAAGCACTCAACATGGAAAGGAACAACCGGTACCAGCCATCTCAAAAACATGCCAAAATGTAAAGACCATCGAGGCTAGGAAGAAACTGCATCAACTAATGAGCAAAATAACCAGTTAATATCATAATGGCAGGATCAAGTTCACACATAACAATCTTAACCTTAAATGTAAATGGACTAAATGCTCCAATTAAGAGACACAGACTGGCAAACTGGATAAAGAGTCAAGACCCATCAGTCTGCTGTATTCAGGAGACCCATCTCACACGCAGAGACATACATAGGCTCAAAATAAAGGGATGGAGGAAGATCTACCAAGCAAATGGAGAACAAAAAAAAGCGGGGGTTGCAATACTAGTCTCTGATAAAACAGACTTTAAACCATCAAAGATGAAAAGAGACAAAGAAGGCCATTACATAATGGTAAAGGGATCAATTCAACAGGAAGAGCTAACTATCCTAAATATATATGCACCCAATACAGGAGCACCCAGATTCATAAAGCAAGTCCTTAGAGACTTACAAAGAGACTTAGACTCCCATACAATAATAATGGGAGACTTCAACACTCCATTGTCAACATTAGACAGATCAACGAGACAGAAAGTTAACAAGGATATCCAGGAATTGAACTCATCTCTGCAGCAAGCAGACCTAATAGACATCTATAGAACTCTCCACCCCAAATCAACAGAATATACATTCTTCTCAGCACCACATCGTACTTATTCCAAAATTGACCACGTAATTGGAAGTAAAGCACTCCTCAGCAAATGTACAAGAACAGAAATTATAACAAACTGTCTCTCAGACCACAGTGCAATCAAACTAGAACTCAGGACTAAGAAACTCAATCAAAACCGCTCAACTACATGGAAACTGAACAACCTGCTCCTGAATGACTACTGGGTACATAACGAAATGAAGGCAGAAATAAAGATGTTCTTTGAAACCAATGAGAACAAAGATACAACATACCAGAATCTCTGGGACACATTTAAAGCAGTGTGTAGAGGGAAATTTATAGCACTAAATGCCCACAAGAGAAAGCAGGAAAGATCTAAAATTGACACTCTAACATCGCAATTAAAAGAACTAGAGAAGCAAGAACAAACACATTCGAAAGCTAGCAGAAGGCTAGAAATAACTAAGATCAGAGCAGAACTGAAGGAGATAGAGACACAAAAAACCCTCCAAAAAATCAATGAATCCAGGAGTTGGTTTTTTGAAAAGATCAACAAAATTGACAGACCACTAGCAAGACTAATAAAGAAGAAAAGAGAGAAGAATCAAATCGACGCAATTAAAAATGAAAAAGGGGATATCACCACCGACCCCACAGAAATACAAACTACCATCAGAGAATACTATAAACACCTCTACGCAAATAAACTGGAAAATCTAGAAGAAATGGATAATTTCCTGGACACTTACACTCTTCCAAGACTAAACCAGGAAGAAGTTGAATCCCTGAATAGACCAATAGCAGGCTCTGAAATTGAGGCAACAATTAATAGCCTACCAACCAAAAAAAGTCCAGGACCAGATGGATTCACAGCTGAATTCTACCAGAGGTACAAGGAGGAGTTGGTACCATTCCTTCTGAAACTATTCCAATCAATAGAAAAAGAGGGAATCCTCCCTAACTCATTTTATGAGGCCAACATCATCCTGATACCAAAGCCTGGCAGAGATACAACAAAAAAAGAGAATTTTAGACCAATATCCCTGATGAACATCGATGCAAAAATCCTCAATAAAATACTGGCAAACCGGATTCAGCAACACATCAAAAAGCTTATCCACCATGATCAAGTGGGCTTCATCCCTGGGATGCAAGGCTGGTTCAACATTCGCAAATCAATAAACATAATCCAGCATATAAACAGAACCAAAGACAAGAACCACATGATTATTTCAATAGATGCAGAAAAGGCTTTTGACAAAATTCAACAGCCCTTCATGCTAAAAACGCTCAATAAATTCGGTATGGATGGAACGTACCTCAAAATAATAAGAGCTATTTATGACAAACCCACAGCCAATATCATACTGAATGGGCAAAAACTGGAAAAATTCCCTTTGAAAACTGGCACAAGACAGGGATGCCCTCTCTCACCACTCCTATTCAACATAGTGTTGGAAGTTCTGGCTAGGGCAATCAGGCAAGAGAAAGAAATCAAGGGTATTCAGTTAGGAAAAGAAGAAGTCAAATTGTCCCTCTTTGCAGATGACATGATTGTATATTTAGAAAACCCCATTGTCTCAGCCCAAAATCTCCTTAAGCTGATAAGCAACTTCAGCAAAGTCTCAGGATACAAAATTAATGTGCAAAAATCACAAGCATTCTTATACACTAGTAACAGACAAACAGAGAGCCAAATCATGAATGAACTTCCATTCACAATTGCTTCAAAGAGAATCAAATACCTAGGAATCCAACTTACAAGGGATGTAAAGGACCTCTTCAAGGAGAACTACAAACCACTGCTCAGTGAAATAAAAGAGGACACAAACAAATGGAAGAACATACCATGCTCATGGATAGGAAGAATCAATATCGTGAAAATGGCCATACTGCCCAAGGTAATTTATAGATTCAATGCCATCCCCATCAAGCTACCAATGAGTTTCTTCATAGAATTGGAAAAAACTGCTTTAAAGTTCATATGGAACCAAAAAAGAGCCCGCATCTCCAAGACAATCCTAAGTCAAAAGAACAAAGCTGGAGGCATCACGCTACCTGACTTCAAACTATACTACAAGGCTACAGTAACCAAAACAGCATGGTACTGGTACCAAAACAGAGATATAGACCAATGGAACAGAACAGAGTCCTCAGAAATAATACCACACATCTAGAGCCACCTGATCTTTGACAAACCTGAGAGAAACAAGAAATGGGGAAAGGATTCCCTATTTAATAAATGGTGCTGGGAAAATTGGCTAGCCATAAGTAGAAAGCTGAAACTGGATCCTTTCCTTACTCCTTATACGATAATTAATTCAAGGTGGATTAGAGACTTAAATGTTAGTCCTAATACCATAAAAACCCTAGGGGAAAACCTAAGTAGTACCATTCAGGACATAGGCATGGGCAAAGACTTCATGTCTAAAACACCAAAAGCAACAGCAGCAAAAGCCAAAATTGACAAATGGGATCTCATTAAACTAAAGAGCTTCTGCACAGCAAAAGAAACTACCATCAGAGTGAACAGGCAACCTACAGAATGGGAGAAAATTTTTGCAATCTACTCATCTGACAAAGGGCTAATATCCAGAACCTACAAAGAACTCAGACAAATTTACAAGAAAAAAACAAACAACCCCATCAAAGAGTGGGAAAGGATATGAACAGATATTTCTCAAAAGAAGACATTCATACAGCCAACAGACACATGAAAAAATGCTCATCATCACTGGCCATCAGAGAAATGCAAATCAAAACCACAATGAGATACCATCTCACACCAGTTAGAATGGCGATCATTCAAAAGTCAGGAAACAACAGGTGCTGGAGAGGATGTGGAGAAATAGGAACACTTTTACACTGTTGGTGGGATTGTAAACTAGTTCAACCATTATGGAAAACAGTATGGCGATTCCTTAAGGATCTAGAACTAGATGTAGCATATGACCCAGCCATCCCATTACTGGGTATATACTCAAAGGATTATAAATTATGCTGCTATAAAGGCACATGCACACGTATGTTTATTGCAGCACTATTCACAATAGCAAAGACTTGGAATCAACCCAAATGTCCATCAGTGACTGATTGGATTAAGAAAATGTGGCACATATACACCATGGAATAGTATGCAGCCATAAAAAAGGATGAGTTTTTGTCCTTTGTAGGGACATGGATGCAGCTGGAAACCATCATTCTTAGCAAACTATCACAAGAACAGAAAACCAAACACCGCATGTTCTCACTCATAGGTGGGAACTGAACAATGAGATCACTTGGACTCAGGAAGGGGAACATCACACACCGGGGCCTATCATGGGGAGGGGGGAGGGGGGAAGGATTGCATTGGGAGTTATACCTGATGGAAATGATGAGTTGATGGGTGCAGCACAGCAACATGGCACAAGTATACATATGTAACAAACCTGCACGTTATGCAGATGTACCCTACAACTTAAAGTATAATAATAATAAATAAATTATAAAAAAAAAGACAACATCAAAAAAAAAAAAACTGAAGCAGATATATGTGCACATATGTACATGCACACAGAAACCTATATGTATATATTTATACATTTTATATACTGTTAACTCTTAAGAGTCAATTGCAGGCCTGATTTCCTTGAACATTTTAATAGGTGTTTCTTAAGAACAATTTTTTATAACCATATGATAATTGTCAAAATCAAAAAATTAGTATGTACATAATACTGCAGTCTATAGAACTTTTTCAGATTTTACTAATTGGCCACATGTCCTTTGTAGGAAAAGAAAATCTCAGATCCTCTATTTTTTTTTTTTTTCTTTTGAGATGGAATCTTGCTCTGTCATCTAGGCTGGAGTGCAGTGGCACCATCTCAACTCACTGCAATCTCCGCCTCTCCAGTTCAAGCGATTCTCCTGCCTCAGCCTCCCGAATAGTTGGGGTTACAGGCATCCACCACCATGCCTACGTTTTGTATTTTTAGTAGATATGGGGTTTCACCATGTTGGCCAGGCTGTTCTCGAACTCCTGACCTCAGGTGATTTGCCTGCCTCGGCCTCTCCAAAGTGCTGGGAATACAGGCGTGAGCCACTGCACCCAGCCTTTTTTTTCTGTTGTCATGTTTTGTTGGTCTTTGAAACATGAAATACTCCATCATTAATTTGGAAACAAAGGTTTTATTTATTGATATATTTTAATAATTTGACGATTATTTTATAGAAAGTCCCTCTTCTGGTGTTTGGCTGATTATTCCTTATGAATCAATTTAGGTTATAGACTTTTGACAGGAGAAAACAAAAATGATGCTGTAGTTTCAGCATGTCGTGTCAGGAAACACATGAAGTCACATCTAATTTCTGGTGATATTAACTTTATCAGTTGGTTAAGGTGGCTTCGCTATGGGTTTCTCCATTGTAAAGTTATTGTTTTCCTTTTGTAATTAGTAAGTATTTAGTGTGGAGATACTTTGAGACAATGGCAATAATCTGTTTCCTGTCCAACTTTTGCCTACTGATTATAGTATTTATTGATAATTCTTGTCAAATGTTGATTTTTCTAATTAAATTATTCCTTCTAAATTTAAAAGTTGGATTTTTATTGCAAGGAATGACTTTCCTTATTTTTTTATTTGTATGAGGGGGGACAAATGAATACTTATTCACTGTGCTATAAGCGTTTATTTTTATTATTTTGATGCTGAAATTATCCAAGATTTTCCCAATGTTAGCCCTTCTAATGGGCTAACTTTAGTTTACTTCCCCAAGGGTCTTCCCTATAGCACAGTGCTTTGTATAATACTCAATAACCGTATTGAATTTGCCAATAAACCAAGCATTATTTCCTCTAAAATTTTCTACCTTACCAAAGTAAACTTTTCTAAAAAGCAAATTCAGGAGAATGTACAAAACTGTGTATATATATCATGGGTTGAACATAATTCATATTTTTCTTATTTTATCTAATCTATGACTTTTGACTTTTAATATAATTTCCTTTATATCTATTCATTATTTTACAAAATATAAGATATTTTTCAAAATTTAGAGTAAGTACTCAGTTGAGTCTCTTGTCTGAAATAATAGACAAGTTGGTTTGTGTGTTACCTCTCCATCTGCCATCCTAAGGGAAGTTGGGAAACCTCAGGCAAGATTAATGACAGTAGAAATTTTGTTCCCTGATTAACTTATATTCTGTCAGACACCGCTTTGGAACAGGTTTATAACCTTCTTTCCTCTATGGTATTTCCCCACACTATTTGCTTAAAGATTTTTTTTTCAAATTAGTCATCATTCACTTCTTATTTCCTTTGTAGAAAAATTAAGAATTATAAAAGAGACAAAATACCAAAATACTACTTGTACTTTGATTAAATCTTGAGATAATTTTTAAATGGCACCTGCGACTTACCCTAGACCTGGTGAAATGTCTTGTGAGGACAATATTAACTCATCCAACATTAACAGAATGGTACTTATGTGGCAGGCATTATGCTCAGAGCTTAATTAAGTTTTTGCTCCATCTTCAAAAGACTAACAGTATAGTTGGAGATGAGGTCCATACGCAAAAATTCCCAAAAAGTTAACAAGAGCAGTATACAAGTTGTTCTGAAAATAAGGGAGAGGTGCTGACTTCTCCTGGAGGAAGCTAGTGAGCAAGGTGCTTTTGAGAATAAGTGCACATCAGTGTCCAAGAAAAGAGATTGTCTTCATATATTTTGGGATGGTTGAAATCAAATAATTTATTCTAAATGATACTATAATTGAGTTGAACAAAAGTACTGATCATTTTAAATTAAACAAAGAATGTTATAAAACCAGTATTATTAGTTTGGGAACATGTTCTGTCTGACAAATTTGTTCTGATATAATTAGGTGACATAATGATCAAACAAATGAATGGAAGTAGTAAATGAAGCCTATCTCGAATGTTGTAAAGCTTTTGATTTTTTTGTCTGACGTAATTGGATTATTATGATTCTTCATATTGAATAATTAAAAAATACTAAACCTTGTGTCCAGAAATCCCTGAAAAGGGGATGTGCATGATTAAGCTCCATGACTGAATGAAATCCTTTATATTACAAGTCAATTTTTTGGTGAATTTGCACTTAGGTATATTTTTCTCTGGAAGAATCCTTAAGTCTTACCAGATTCTCAGTGGGTCCCTTGAATCGCTCCAAATTAAGAAGCATTTGTGGAGTGGTATGCTGAAAGTAGAACTATTATTATGCTGAAAGTACAAGTCTATTAGAATTTTAGCCCCAGACTAGCTACACTCAGTACAGTCTTAGGCTAATAATTTAATTTTCCTGTGCTTTAGTTTCTTCATTTCTAAACCAGGAGATTTAACTAAGGTCAGTTCTCCGCCACAGACATATTCTCAATTGACAAGTACATCTTAAAGATTTTTACAACTTTAAGTGGACACAGGTTCAGTTTTACAGCCTTTACAGTGTTGGCACTAACAGTGTACTAAGAAATTTGAATCTTGCTGTTCAGTTTCCCTTGAAAAACATTTGTCTACTCTGGGCCCATATTACTGCACAGCAGCCCTTTGGAGATCAGTGCTAATATATATGGGCAATTGAATGCGCTCAGGGTCTCCACAGACCCCACCATGCTCTACAGTCTCACAGCAGCCTGCTCCACCAATTTATATGGCTTTCTGGCTCTGGAAGCATTTGGTATGGTCTCCTCAGATATGCACAGTACACCATTAAGCTAAGGAAAGAGAATGTATCAGATTATTGGGAGGTGATAACAGTGCTATGAATGGACAGCTTCAGTGCACCTTTACTGAGATAATTTTGAGGCTCACTGTGTTCCTATATGTACCCTGATTGTGGAGGAAGTTTTAACACTTTTTGCTGAAAACGATTTCTCTGCTTGGAGTTGAAACTGATCATCAACTTATATTGGGCGTCTTATATGATACTGTTACACATTTGCTGGGAACCAATATTTTAGGATGTTATGTTATACCAAAGAGGATCTGAAATTGTTAGAAAGTGTATGATAAAACTGCTCAGGCCCTGTATTTACACAAGTAAAATGAAACCTGAAGTAATTGTACATTTCAAGTTACTTCATTGACTAGATCAGGGATCTGCAAGTTTTTCTGTAAAGAGACAGGAAATATCTGTTTGTTTTGCAGGCCGTATTATCTTTTTTTATAAGCACATAAGGCATCTTAGACAATACATAAATACATAAATGAATGATCATGGCTGTGTTTCAATAAAACCTTACTTAGAAATACAGGTAGATTTGGCTTGTGGGTTGTAATTTGCCAGCCCCTAAGCTAGGTAATCATTAGAATATGGTGTCTATGAAGAATAATCACAAAGATTAAAACAGGATGCTACTACAGGAGGTATTAGAAAAGAAGACCCACAGGAAAAGTGATCTGGGATTGCTTAACTTCACCAAGAGGAGACTCTTGGGTAATATAATTTATGTTTGACATAGAAAATAATTTCTTGACAATAAAAGTGGTTACATTTTAGAATGATTATTAAGGCAGTTTGCAGACTCTTTCTGAAAGGTTGTAAACATAGTATAATTTTTCATCTTTCTGAGTTAGTTTTCAATAGGTATATGAACAGGATAATCTCTAGGCACTGGGAGATGAACAACTAGAAATGTAAATTCAGTTTTACATTCACTGTCGTTCATCTCCCATTGGACAGAAGCAGACCAACAATTCAGATTTCTGATGTTTATATTAGTAGTTAGTACTTTCATATTCTTAGGAAAGGATTTTTTAAACCCCTTTCCTGATCTCTGAAATGCCCAAGTGTTCTAAGTAGCATGGTTGATTAACATACAACGAATCTATTAGTAGTGCATTTAATGATGATGAAATGCTACGTACATTTAAAATAACAGATATAATAGCTAACTTAACAGAATTATCCAAAAGTTCTTTTGGAATCCTCAGAATACTTTTACTTGTTCTCTCAAGTTATCTGTGCAGACTACTGTGATTTCGTGAAGGGAGAACTCAAGATCATACACCTACTTTTCATTTACTTTTTTGGTCATGTTTCATGTGTCTCTACCTTAAGGCAATAGCTACAGTAACTTTAGTTGGCTTTGGGCTACTATCTCACTTATATCAAATAGATTCATAGAAAAATATGGTGACAGCATTGGCGGGGAGTTTGGAGGACATCTAATTCAAACCTCTCATATTTAGGACAAAGAAATGAGAACCCTGGGTTGAGTTTTCATGCACCTGATGAGGAACTAGAACTTCAGATAGACTGTTTATTACACAAAAATAACTTTTTAAATTTGAGATTTTTTTGGCCAAAAATTTTATAAGGCAATAAACTCAGGTTTCATAGATCTATGTAGGATTTGTTGTTGTATATAACCTATTTAAGTTTAAATACCCAATTCTTTTTGAGGACTGGACTCCGGTCATTCTGGCAGTTAATTATTTTATTTTCCTAACATGAGTTCTGTATTATGAGAATTTATGCTCTCCATTCCAATACTGGAATAAAATAAGAGCATGATACTAGAGATTGCCATCCCATGTGGTGTGTTAAAGATTCAATCGATTCTGTTGCAGTCTCATTGGGAAGGAGCAATAGGGAGACAAATGTAGTCACTGCATCATACATATTAGATGGTAAATAAAATTTAATAAAGAGCAGAGACCTTTTTCCTGTTAGGAGGGAATAAATTTGAGCATAACTGCAAATTAAAATTTTATCTGGGAATATCTATGTCTTACAGACATTCTATAATGAAGAAAAAATAAGCTATTTTCTAGTGTAAATCTTATTTTAAGTCATAATGATGTATATATGTGTGCGTGCGCACAACAAAATAGGTGTAATGACCTCATCTATTCCATTGTATTTTACCATCTCTTATACATGTGATTAAAGTTGCTCCCCTTAAAGTATGGACACAGGGAGGCTTTGAACTTATTTCAGGGATTCCACATTTAACCAAGAAGTTTTTTGGAAAGCTTAACTTAGGTTTACCATACCAATTAGTTTTTAACTATTTGTTTGTGTTTGTGTGTGAATAATCTGTGAGAAAAATTAGTCTCATTAAATTAGTCACTATTTCACCATGACGAGCATAAATAGTCTTTTCTAGCTTAACCACGTGGAATGTGCAACTTGACCCTGAACAATTTTACCCTTAGGTGGTTTTATGCTACTGATATCAAAGAAATATATTCTCATCTCTGAATACAATTCCAAAAGAGGAGTTCCAAAAACTACAACAACATCATATTTGGAGGACTGATTTCCTTAAGATGAATTACGTCTGGTACATGTAACATTAATTTTTTAAAAAATGAAGCATGACTTACAGTAACATGCACAGATCATAGTGTGCACTTTAAAAATTTTGAAATGAGCATACACCTTTGTAACTTACATGCTTATCAAAATATAGGACATCTCATCACCACAGGTTTCTCCTGCTCCATTACATCATCCCCTGAATGGAAGCTGCACCCCTGGCCCCCTTCATGGCCACCCAGGCAACCACTGCTCTGATTTCTATCACCATAGTTTAGTTATTCCTCCTCCAGAATGCCATATAAATGGCATCATCACATATTCCTTCTATTGTGTCTGGTTTCTTTCCTGCAGAATGTTTTTTGAGGTTCATCCATGATGTTGCATGTACCAGCAGTTCATTTCTTTTTATTGTTGAGTATGAATGTTTTTATGAGCTCTTGTTTTCTGATGTGAGTTAAAACTATGTGAGAAGAATGAATTATCTTCTTAGAAATTACAGAATAAGGCTATATTTGAAATTTTCTCCTCCACGTAGGTCACTTTATACTATAACTTATCCTATTACACAAAGTATATCTACGTAAACAAAATTATTCTAATCACAATGAAAACTACTAGTTCAAATATTTTACAATAAATATTTTAGGAAAGACATTGTATCAGGGTATTAGAGTTTTTAATATATACATAGTTAACATTCATTCATTTTATTAAATACTTATTGGAAGCCTACTACATGGCAGACATAATACTATAAGAATTTTCTCATGTTCTGAAATGATATATAAAAGCTTTAGAAGAAATGAAGTATTAGTAACTGATCTAAATCTCTGTATTTATTTATAATTGATAATTACCAGTTTTAGTATTAATCTGTCACTTTATAGGCTGATGCAAATGAAAAAAGAAGTTATTTGTGAAGTTACAGGATCTGAGAAAAGTGAGTTCCTATACATCATTTTTCAAAGACTGTCCTGGAGGCTTTCTTTGCTGCTTGTTCTTGAAAAATGGACTCCATGGGGTTGAGGCATCATGGAGATTTTAATTAAGTTTTAATTAAATGTTTTTCATGGTTTTGCATAATAAGGAGATAGTATCAAATCTAATTCCTGAGAAATCTAACATGCATCCTGGTAATCAACACATGAGGAAACTCTAAGCATCCACATATAATTTAGTGCTGTTTCGATTAAGTGCGTTTTAAAAGGATAATCCTTACACAGTTTCTGAATATATTCATTAAAATTGGTAAACTCAGTAGAACACTCTAGGGAAGAAATTTTTTAATAAAACTTCAAATTTTTGTTGGTTTGATATACTGACAATTTAATAATTTAATGTCTCTGAAATTTGTTTATATATATTTTATTTGCTAATTTGTAAAAATATTACATAGTTCTCTTGGATTTTTAAAAGTCTAAGGACATAGAATATAAAGTGTCATATCACTTTCAAATGTGTGAAGATAGTAAGAGTTGCCTAAACTGTTTGTATTTGGGGGTAATAATATATTCACACCATAGAATTGTAAAGCTTACCTAAGATAGGATCTCAAAGTATTTCACTGTTACACCTTGGGTAGAAGGAATACTTTAGGCCTTATATCCAAATGAAGTTGTATGGATAATTACAAACATTAACTAACAGGATTGAACATATAAAATATATCACAGTTTTTTCATTGCTTAATTTTGAATACATTGTAAGCCTTAAGCAATTGAAAGTGTCCTGTGCCCTTGACTTTTAAGAGACGAGTTTAAAAAACTTATAACATGCAATGTACTCCAATTGAACAAATGTATGTTGAGTTTTAACTATTTGCTAAGGATTGTATTAAGTACTAGGAATACAAAGATGAATAATGCAGGATTCCTCACTTCCTTTGCCTTATTCAGCTTTTTCTCTTACTCCTTTTAGTTTTTTCATTCAATAGTTATTTTTTCTCCTAATTTTAAGGTCTACCTTTTAACTGTAAAAGGATAGATTGAACTAGATGGTGTCTAAGTTTTCTTCCAATTGTGCAATTCTATGCCTTCTAAATGTGTGCTTTGAATGCTAACATGGATATGTGCAAACACTGAGGCACGTTTTGCTTAGACATGCAGCAGGTTTGAAATTCGTTTATATCCATGTTAAGCTGAGTTAAGAAACTCAGCTTCGGAGTCAGACGGGCCTAGGTACAAATATTTACTACTCAGGCAAGCTACCAAATATCTGAATTTTTCTCTGTGGCGTATTTTATAAAGTGGGGATAAAAATACTACTTCCTTTGTAAAGCATTATGAAGACTATATGAGAGAGTGCATGTAAAAGACTTCAACAGGTGCGTTCAGAATATAATAAACTCAAAATAAGTATTAGCCGTTATTCATCAGGTGGTTTAAATATAGGTAATTTACTTGTTTGGAAAAATATTCGTAAGTATTCACAAGTTAGGTAAAGTGCATTTGTCCTTATTTTACAAGAGGAGTTAGTGAACTTTAGTGAGGATGACAAAATAAATGTATTTTCTGTCTATGCTAGTCGTGTTCTTGTCAAGAACCATGCTCAGAGATTCTTTGTTGGTGGCAGACGATCACACGGTGGAATCATCTTACGTCTAGTATTTTCATTGCTCAGCACTGTGCTGAAAACAACAGCTCTACCACGTTTGCCCAATGAGCAAATGATTGGCTGGATGAATGGATGAAAATGTTTGCTGTTAATACACTAAATATAAAGCAAAAATTTCCCTGTGGCAATGTTAGTGAATAGTTAATAGAGGCAAGATTTTAGCTTTACTACTTGTTGGTACTTTTACATAATTTCCTAATCCTCTATTTCTTGCAATGATGCATACACATGGACAACGTTGCAGTATAGTGACTTCATAAAATGTGATGCAAGCATAATTTTTACTGATTTGTTACAAGAATCCCTACTGCAGTAGCTAGCATTAATTTTCCTATTTTATTTTCAGAAAATGTGGGACCAGAAAAAAATAGATGACCTAATGTGACAGACTGATTTTTAATCGATCCAGTAAATGTTACCCTGTTTCAGAGAGAGGTGCTTCTTTCCCAAAGTTATAGCATTATCTCACCTATTTGTAGCCAAAGATGTCCTTATGACTTTAAGATGCACTTTCCAGCAGTGCCCTGGAGCTCTTTTGCATTCCCATGGACCTGTTATGATTATGAAACTCCATTAAGAAGATTCCCTTTGAGATATTGAGATAAAAAATACAGAGTGTGTATCATTAAAAGTTATAACATTGGACCTAAATCATGCTTCCCTTTCTATATCTTTGATCTTAATGATCTGAGTTTGGACCAGTAAGGTATTATGCTCTTAGAACAGCTGCTGGGGTATAAAAGAGCATTTTAGAGAGGGATGGAGATTGTGAAATATGAATTTAAATCAGGGCTAGTGAAGTTAATTCAGCAGCTGTGTATAAAGAAGCATTTTGATGTCTAGTATGGTAATGCACCAATACTTATCGTCAGATAATTTTAATTAAGCAAACCTTAAGGTGTTAAAAATTAGAAGTACTGTTTAATTAAACCTTAAAGTATTAAAAACTAGAAATATTTTTAGACTTTTCTCCTCTATATTTTGTATGTGGAGTCAGAGGGAGAGTAGAAATATAATGAGGACCTAAAAAACTGCCAGTAGGAAAATCAGTTGAAATAATCCAGATGCTTCTACTATTTTAAAGGTCAAATCTGGTTAGCTCATAAAGCCCAGAGTAGTATGAGAGGAGATGTTTAATAAATCTTGGAATTTGGTAGTAGAATAAAAGTGGTGAATTTACAGACCTTAAGCTTGGTTGCTTGGATTTTCACATTATGCCATCTAAGAGTGGAAAAGATTTCTTCCAGCTGTAAAATTGTGGGTTAAAAGAAATGTCACACTTTAACTTTTTTTCCTTTTTAAATCCATATGCTCTGAATGTTACCAGATTTTCAGACTTTAGGAACTGAAGGCTTTTTATTCATAGGACAGGTTTTGCAGGAACTACTACACTGCAAATTCATCCCCATAACTCTCCTAAAATACATATATTTTTCTTTGGAAATACCAACTCTTGGATAGCAAGAATAATTTCCTTGTGGCTTTCATAGCTTTTGGCTTTTGTCTGAAAGATCCAGAAAGTGCAGAGGTTATGATGTATTGCTTTAGTGACACGAACACTTATCCCTTAGGATTGACATTTCAGGAACTTCTTCATGTGTTACAAAGCCACATGCAGAGAGTGCTTGAAAGTCACTGGATAGCTGACTTCACCCACAGGGAGAGTGACATGGACCTGGAGTAAAGCCTTTTCAGTGAAAACCTTTAGGCATAATTAGGTTATTCTAGCAGGTAGTGGATTCATGTCAATCCAGCCATCTCCAGAGGATGCTGAGGGCTACCAGTCTCACATGACAGCTTTCACTGGCTGGTTGCCGCTGAACTCTGAGTTAACTTCAGGGACCTTTTGAATTGCCTTCAGGGTGTGGCACAAGAATGCAGCAGGCTCAAGAGATTTTAAAGATTCATTCTCCATATGAGTTGGCCCTAGGGATTCAGAGAGAAACTGAGATAGTGGTGGTAATTCTAGGGCCCTGTGAAGTGTAAGCTATCTATAAAATACCGATGCAACGTATAATGAGTTATTCTGGTGTTAGTGCATTAGTGTGCCAATCCTGGCATAATAAACACAAAATATTTATGAAATGCTTAACTGACATATATTGAAATATACATCAAATATTGGTATCAAAAGAGGGCTGATACTATGTTGTGGTTTAGTTGGGTTTACATAATCTTTGCTTGAACATTGTTATTATGGGAAGCATGGTTTTAAAGGAACAGTTCAATTACATAATCATTAGTTCTCTTATGCACGAATATGTAGAGGGATTTTGTTACAAATATGTTAGGTGCTTACTCATTATCTGTTTTCTTCCATTGTCGTTTAGCCCAAGACAATGTAAGCCTTTTATGACCTTCCTGCTCCCTACTTTCTCAGCCATGAGATCCCATTCTGACCAATGAGGTCTAAGGTCCAAGGGCTATGGTAGTTCTTAGAAAAGCCTTTACTTTCTTGGTTAAAGTGAACACACATTGTTGGCTTAGCCAGTCTGGTCATCTTTGCTTTCATCTGTTTGTTGTTTCATTTAGAAGTTGAATTAATGAGTACAACTCCCTTGTACTTCTGGCTATGGGAGATAAATAAACTCTTAGTTATTTAAGGCATTTTGAAATCATGGTTGCAAAGTGGCTGCCACACCTTTTAGGTATCACATTTTTCCTAGGGTTTAAAACAAAGCCCGTCATGACTGACATCCCTTTAGATGTCATTGGCCATAACTGGTTCACAGAGCTAGAAAAGCAGGGCACAAATATAGAAAGTGTCTCTATCCCTGATGTCTTCATTTAGTGGTTGAATCTGTGAGTTCAACCGCCTACCTCTGAACTTTCATTATTTGTTTAAAGCATTGTAATAATACTGTATGCTACTTACAGCTGAACATTTGACAAAATAAGTAGAATTTGGAGGGAGGATAATATTTGAAAGTTAGGAAGAGTATGAATGAAGGATGAGCTAATGAGTAGATTTTCTTAAGTGGATCAACTATTCTCTAAAGAAGCAGAAAGTCAGTTATTAAATCCATAAAAAGCTTTATCATAAAATGAAAATCTATTCTAGCATTATCATAAATATTAATAAAATAACTAGGTAAAACATTTTGCTAGTAAAGTATTTTCTCAACCAGTATTTAGGAAACACTTCTAACTATGTAAACAACTCTTATATAGACAAACTAGTAGAAGGTAGAGGATAAATAATCCCAAATGCTAGTCTTAAAGTGTCTGTGTTTGTACTGAGCAATCAGGAAATGTTTTGCAGCATATCTGCTTCTCTGAACTGAATGGAAAGGCCCCAGGACTGCAGCAGTAAGGTTAATTTATTCATGGATTATTCATTATTAATTATATGTGACTCAGTCTGTGGTAACTCACCATTTATAAAAAATTGCTTTCTGTTTAGGTTAGACACATTGATAAATAACAATTAGAGAACATATTTTACACATCCAACCTTAAGGGTTCTTATTGTTCTTTAAAACTAATTATAATAAGATGTTTGGAGCAAGATTTGGTCAAAAGGCCAATGAATTTGAAATACCTCAGTAAACCAAAGAAGAATTGATTTAGAAATGGCAGATTTCATGTCAAATAAGCTACTGTCCTAAGTAAAAAAAAAAAAAAAAAAAAAAAAAAAAAAATCAGTCTGTTGTATCAAAATGTTTTTTTTTTCTCCTTCAGATTCATACTGGTGACTATTTCATTATTGCAGAGGAGCCCAATGTGGGTGAAATGTTACAAATACTAACAGTGAAGAAATCTGGTTCTCTTAAATCTGTGTTTTTGGCTGCAGGTACAAAGTTTCCCAGTGGTGTCTGTTATAAAGTAACATGCAGAACTTGGCAGCAAGTTACAGATAACAAGACTTCCCTCCCAAAGACTGTCCAAGCCACATGCTAAATTTTGCCCATCTGTCACCAGTCTCCTCTGTCCCATGTCAGAGTCAAATTTGGAAACTGGTGACATTGGAGGTACTTGTTATGCCTGGCAGAACAAAACCCGAAGGTCTTATTGCTCATGACAGTTCAGATGTTCTTGAACAGTAATTACTGTTCATATGGAGTTCTTTGAGGTGTTCTTCTGTTTCATGACTTCCCATCTTCCTTTAGATATTCCCAGTGTAGAAGATACTGAATATTAGAAGCAGCAAGAAATGGTACCACAAATTGTTTTCTAATTTATTTTATGTGAAAGTCAAAGAATGCTAATACAAACCTAACATTTGATGGACTATGATTATTGCATATTACCCAACTAGGTAAGTCTAAGTAATACAGAATTAATAACTATATTTTCAGAGAAATATTATTTAACATATTTTACTTTCATGAGTATATAATTGAAAATATCACATTAAGAGTTATTAATTTATACACAATATGAGTGAATCTCAGAAACAAAATGTTGAATAAAAGAAGCCAGACACAAAAAAGTACATACAGTAAGATTCTACTCACATAAAGTTCAAAAACAGGCAAAATTAGTGTGTGTTCTAAAACAATTAGTGATTATTCTTAGGATAGTACTTGAAAGTGGGGCAAAGTAGGGGCTTCTGCTATGTGAGTAACATTCTCTTTCTTGCTGTAGCTAAGCGTTACATGATACATTTATATTGTGGAAGTAGATCCCGCTGCTCATTGATAGTTTGTATACTTTTCTGTTTGAATATCATTCTTCAATTGAAAAAGTAAAAGAATTAACTTGTAAAGTAAAATAACAGTTATTTTAGAAAAAATACACAAACCACACAAAAAATTATTTTTCAACATAATTCAGAATTATTAATGATAATGATAATTATTTATGGAACATATCTGTGTTAGACATGGTTCTAAGTGTTTGAATTACGTTACTTTCCTTAGTGATTATACCATCTTAGAGGTGTTGTTTATTCTGTTTGTTAAAGAGGAATTGGGATTTGGGATTTAGAGAAATTAAACAGCTTGCTCAAGGCCACATCTCAAGTTAGGAGTTGTGTGTAAATTTGAACATTTGTTTGTTTAACTTCAGCAAGGAGGAGAAGCTTTTGCACTGTGCCACGTGCTTCCACTAACCATCACAGTTGCACATTGAGACAAATTAATTTCAGACTCTAGACTGAATTTTCATTTTGAGGATGAGCAGTTTTCTTTTTAGATTGAACTTTCCATTTCCATGATAATCAATGATTGTTATTATAACCAAGCCTTATCCTCAGTCTGTACTGGGGTTTTTTATAGCTCAAGAGGGAGTCAAATATAAAGCATCATAGTTTAAAACTGAAGTTTGGAAAGTCCAAAAATGATTAGCAGTCTTTCATAGACAATCCCAATGGATAAAGTTGGGGATATTTTGATTGGCAGCCTCATATATATTTTTTATTATTTTAGGAAGCTTCTTCCTAGTCTTGGCCTTTGTATTTCTAAAACTTTTGGTTGAGAGAAAAAAAATGGAAGATGGTAAGATAAAATTCCATGAATTTAAGAACAGTGATTTTAAATTTATTAGGGCTATGTCATGTAATTAGATTTTAAGAACCTGGTAGTCTAATGAACCACATTTTATTTCTCATTAGAAAACTGATTTCTTCCCATTGGCCATACGCAATTCCTGGTGAAGGAGTAAGTGCTAGGGAAAAAAGGATATATGGCAGATGGGTCTGTACCTTGGGGAAGATAGACATTAACTTTTGTGCAAATCAGAATTGCAAGTTAAGTAAGTGAAACATCAGTGTTGTATAGCTTGAAAAGTATTGCTTCATCTCATTTTACCCTTGTGATTCTGAGATCAGTATCATTGTTTTTTTTTTTTTTCTAATGACTAATGGTTTTTAATTATAATTGCATAATAGTCTCTTGATACAAGTGCTACTCATTGTTTTGATAATTCACTAATCCATTAGGCCCCTCCATACATATGCAAGCACCTAGATTAGAAAACAGAAGAATAAGATTATGTAATTGCACTCAAGTGCCTTAAATTAGATAATTCAATGGCACTCTTAACCATCCTGCTATTAGCAAATGCTGAGAATATGAGAAATGATAAGCAGCTTCCAACTGATATACTAGATAATTGTCTTATCCTGGATTAAAGAAAGTAAAATTAACAAAGGTAACATTTAGTTTATAGTAACTTTTAAATTTCTGATGATTTATGCATAGTGCTGCCATAAACATTCATCTACTAGTTTTTATGTAGACACAAGTTTTTATTTCCCTTGGACATATTCCTAGGAGTTGAGCCACAAAGTAATTATATTTTGTGATGGTCTGACCTTGAAGGGCCCACATAAGATAATTCTATCTGTGTTGGTGGTTATAAGAATCTAGGTATATGTTAGTCCTCATAGAACTGTACACCAAAAAAGTGACTACTACCTCATGCAAATTAAATATTTTTAATAATTTAGAAAACTCTCCAAATAATCTGTATAGATTTATAAATTGCATCAAACTAATTATTACATGGAACATTAAGATGCCTCTAGTGCTTCAAAAAACTAAGATTTGTACAAAAATATGGTGATAAACAAAATAGTTCCCGAAGTGAATAATTTTTAGTGGGTAAAGTTATGTATCACATATACCAAAGTTATCTCTCAAATTGAATGTCAAGAGAACTGGAAATTCTTTGATCCAAAAGGCAACCAAATTGTCCATGCTACTCTAAGTCCTTATCCAAGATCCTTTAACAAAATGGAAACATATTAGTGTGAAGTAATTCTTGGATACAAGGCTGGGATAACAAGTTCCTCTTATTAAACCTACTGATTTCATTCTCTTGTTCTCACAAGGTTTAGCCAAAGCAGGTCTTACATTACAAATTTCTTGTAGGATTGAGAACAGGTTCCACTTCTATACATGGAGCCTACACATTTATCCAATGGAGAATTGTTAAAAACTTTTGTTATAAAAATGCATAGAACACACACATAGGACAATAATGTATTGAGAAATTTCAGTTAAATTATAATTTTTACTGTCAAGCCCACAAATAAATCATCAACATAAGAATTCTGAGGTTCAATGTTTAAATAACATAAGTAAATGAGTAATCTTCCCTCTGTTTAAATTCCATGTTTAACATTGTCTGGAAAAATTTATATCAATATTACTTGTGATATTTTCAATTTTGAAAGCAATTATTACATTAGGAACATAGGTTTTGGAAAGAATCACAGCTAATGTCCATGAAAGGGCAAGATGCCAAGGATAGTTCTGTTTTTAACAAAGTAAGTTAGAACGTACGTCGTGACAAACTAATAAATCACAAAACTAGAGCTATCTTTGTCCCTTTTCTACCCTCAAAACAACCTGAGACTCAGATGATAATCCCAGTTTACCTTAATGTTAAGAATTGTTATTAAGTTTGTTCATTTTACATATATTGGATAAAACTATGCACCCTGAACTGTGCTGAATGTTTCAGATGCAATGGAGAGCAAAACACTTGAACTCTGATTTACAAGAGGAGACCAAATAATCACACAAATACCTCATGAGAAACTGTGCTAGCCATTATGAAGGAAAAGTAAAAGGGACAAAAAAAAAAATCTCAGATATATTAAGGAAATGTATTTATTCTGAAGTTTAATCGAGGCTTCCCCTTGGGGAAGTGGCATTTTGATCCAAATTTTGTGACCAATGACCTGCATTTCCTGATTCCAATTTCTTTTCCCTACTCGTTCCAGCTAATATCCAAGAATAATCTCAGGGTAATTGCTTTAGGTTCCAAATGGGACCTAAAATTACATTAAAACCTGGCAGTAGATACAATGGCATGGCCTATGTGGGACTCTGAGCATAGGCTTGGCATTATGTCCAGGGTTTCTGTTGCAGTTCCCACCACTTCCAAATATTTAGGTCAGACTATCTGAGGTACAACATGAGCTGCAAACCCTTTTATCTTTCTAAGATATTTTTATCCCCTGAAAGTCTGACTTCTTACATGAATTTAATATTATCAAGAAATAGGAAGGAGAACTGTATCTGACAAATATGATGTTTCAAATCAGAGTCAGAAGTTCTTATATTAACAAAGACAAATTTCCCACAGAAATAATAAAAACTCCTAAGAGACTACTATGAACACCTCTATGCACACAAGCTGGAAAATCTAGAAGACATGGATAAATCTCTGGAAATATACAACTTCCCACGACTGAACCAGGAAGAAATTGAATCCCCAAACATATCAAAGAGTTCCAAAATTAAACCAGTTTAAAAAAAAAAAGCCTACCAACCCACAAAAAGTCCAGAACCAGACAGACTCACAGTTGAATTCTACCACATGTATAAAGAAGAGCTGGTATCAATCCTACAGAAAATAGTCCAAAAAATTGAGGAGGAAGGACTTCTCCTTAACTCATTCTATGAAATCAGCATCATCCTGATACCAAAACAGTGGAGACACAACACCACCACCACAACAACTTCAGGCCAATATCCTCGATGAACATAGATGGAAAAGTCCTCAACAAAATACTAGCAAACCAAAACCAGCAGCATATAAAAAAGCTAATTCACCACGATCTAGTAGGCTTTATCCCTGGGATGCAATGTTGGTTCAACCTACATAAATCAATGTGATTCACCTCATAAACAAAGCTAAAAACAAAAACCACATGATCATTTCAATAGATGTAGAAAAGGCTTTTGATAAAAGTCAACATCCCTTCATGCTAAAAACTCTAGAACTAGGTATTGAAGGAACACACTTCAAAACATTAAGAGCCATCTATGACAAACCCACAGTCAACATCATACTGAACAGGCAAAAGCTGGAAACATTCTCCTTGGGAACTAGACCACCACAAGAATGCCCCTTCACCACTCCTATGCAACATAGTACTGGAAGCCCTAGCCAGAGCAATTAGGCAAGAGAAAGAAAGAAAAGGCATGCAAATAGGAAGAGAGGAAATAAAAGTATCCCTGTTTGCAGACATTATGATTGTATAACCTAGAAAACACCATAGTGTCTGCCCAAAAGCTCCTTGGTCTGATAAATTCAGCAAAAATTTCAGGATACAAAAATCAATGTACATAAAACAGTAGATCATAAATCAATATATAAAAATCAGTAGTACTTCTATATATCGGCAACATCCAAGCTGAGAGTCAAATCAAGAACACAATCCCATAAGCAACACACAGTAAAATACCTAGGAATACAGCTAACCAGGGAGGTTGAAGGATCTCTACAACGAGAATTACAAAACACTGCTTAAAGAAACCAGAGATGACACAAATTGGAAAACATTCCATGCTCATGGATAGGAAGAATCAATATTGTAATAATGGCCATACTGCCCAAAGCAGTATGATTCAATGCTATTCCTATCAAAACTACCAATAACATTCTTCTCAGAATTGGAAAAAATTATTTTAAAATTCATATGGAAACAAACAGCTTAAATAGCCAAGGCAGTCCTAAGCATAAAGAACAAAGCTGGAAGCATCACACTACCTGACTTCAAGCTATACTACAAATCCACAGGAACCAAAACAGCATGATAGTGGAACAGAAACAGACACATAGACCAATGAAACAGAATAGAGAGCCTGGAAATAATGCCATATGCCTACAATCATCTGATCTTTGACAAAGTCAACAAAAGCAAGCAATGGGAAAAGGGATACCTAGTCAATAAATGGTGCTGTGCTAACTGGCTAGCCATGTGCAGAAAATTGAAACTGGACCCCTTCCTTACACCATATACAAAAATTAACTCAAGATCAATTAAAGGCTTAACCATGTAACCTAAAGCTATAAAAATCCCAGAGGAAAACCTAGAAAATACCATTCTGGACACAGGTCCTGACAAAGATTTCATGATGAAGATGCCAAAAGCAATTGCAACAACAACAAAAATTGACAAATGGGATCTAATTAAACTGAAGCACTTCTGCACAGTGATACAGAAAGAAATATATTCTGATTCTGTATGGGAGAATGTATTTGCAAACTATGCATCCAACAAAGGTCTAATATCTAGATTCTAAGAAACAAATTAACAAGCAAAAAAACAAACTTCATTAAAAAGTAGAAAAAGGACATGAACAGATACTTTTCAGAAGACATACATGCAGCTAATAAGCATACAAAAAAATCCTCAACATCACTAATCACTGGGGAAATGCAAATAAAAACCGCAATGAGTTACCATCTCACATCAGTCGGAATGGCTATTACTAAAAAGTCAAAAAATCACAGATGAAGGCAAGGTTGCAGAGAAAAGGGGGCACTTACACATTGCTAGTGGGAATGTAAATTAGTTCAGCTATTAGAGCAGTGTGATGATTTCTCAGGGAGCTTAAAACAGAATTACCATTTGACCCAGCAACCCATTATTGGGTATATATGCAAAGAAATACAAATTACTATAAAGACACATGCACACATATATTCATTGCAGCACTATTCACAATAGCAAAGATGAGGAATCATATACACTATGGGATACTATGCAGCCTTAAAATAGAATAAGATCATGTCCTTTGCAGCAACATGAGTGGAGCTGGGGGCCATCATCCTAAATGAACTAACACAGGAACAGAAAACCAAATACTGCATGTTCTCACTTATACATGGGAGCAAAACATTGAGTACACATGGACACTAGGAAGGGAAAAACAGACACTGAGGCCTACTTGAGTGTCGAAGGTGGGAGGAGGGGGACTGAAAACTACCTATTGGGTGCTATGCTTATTACCTGGGTGATGAAATAATATGTACACCAAACCCCTGTGACATGCAATTTGCTAGTATAACAAAGCTACACATGTACTCCTGAACCTAAAATAAAAGTTAAAAAATAAACAGTTTCTAACTATGGGACCTAGGAGAATATATATATTTTCCACTCCTTAGTAAGGGATAGCAAACACATAATAAAAGCTCACCCCAACTAGTGAGCGCTGGGTAAGGAACCATGGAAAGAAACAAAGGAAGATTAGAACCCTGATTTGGTCTTTTATGTTACTCTGGGGAAATACAAAACTCACCAATGAAACAAACTGAAGGCAGTGACAAAGAATATTGTAGGTAATAATACAATCAGGCATTTAAACTGAGTAAAATAATAGTAAATAAAAAAAAGTGGTAAGATACATCAGAATTTAGCAGTGTTTTAAGTGGCAGGGTCATGGCCTATTCCCAATTTATTCTTTTTGCTTGTCTATGCTTTCTGAATATTCTACCATTCTATTTTTTCATTAGGGATGCAAAAACTTTTTCTAAAAATAATGTGTGTGTGTGTGTATTATATTGCTTATCAAAATTCAGGGTTTAAGCCTCGGTTCTTTCGCCAATTTAACCAACTTGCTGAGTAACCACCTTTCGCAAATCCCCCCTGCGCCTCCTAGTCTCAAGTTCTTCCTACTTGTCAAATGAGGAGATGGGCCAGGTCTGTTTCCTAAACTTAGCCAATCTTCAGAATCCTTTCAGCCAACTGTTAAAAATAAAATCCCAAGAGCACCTGAAATCAGCCAAATGAGACACTCCAGAGAGAAGCCTGGGAAGGTGTGTTTTACAAGTGCCCCCAGGTGATCGGTAGAAATAGCCAAGCTTGAGAAATGCTAGAGTAGATGATGCCTATGGTCACTTCCAGTCTGAACGGGCTATCTCTGCGTTAACATTTAGCACATAGCATGCAATCCCTAAGTGGGAAAATGACTCTTGTTGGAACTGGGCAGGAGCACTCAGAGCACAGCCTTTCTTTTTTATCTGGGTTCAGTGTTAGGGTGATGCTGGGATTATACAATAAATTAGAAAGTGTTATTTGGGAAGCTGAGGAGGGCAGATCACTTGGGGTCAGGAGTTTGTGACCAGCCTAACCAATACGGTGAAACCTCGACTCTACTGAAAATACAAAAATTAGCCAGGTGTGGTGGCAGGCACCTGTAATCCCAGCTACTCAGGAGGTTGAGACATGAGAATCATTTTAACCTGGGTGGTGGAGGTTGCTGTGAGCCGACATTGCACTACTGCACTCCAGCCTGGACAATGGAGTGAGACTCGTCTTATAGAAAAAAGAA